>NC_140990.1:320315421-320606872 GCF_052327205.1 Somniosus microcephalus | reverse complement strand
GTCGCTCGCTCTCTTCCCCCCCCGAGTCGCTCGCGTCTCTTCCCCCCCCGAGTCGCTCGCTTCTCTTCCCCCCCCGAGTCGCTCGCTTCTCTTCCCCCCCCGAGTCGCTCGCGTCTCTTCGCGCTCCCCTCGAGTCGCTCGCTCTCTTCCCCCCCCCGAGTCGCTCGCTTCTCTTCCCCCCCCGAGTCGGCTCGCTCTCTTCCCCCCCCCGAGTCGCTCGCTCTCTCCCCCCCCGAGTCGCTCGCTCTCTTCCCCCCCCCGAGTCGCTCGTCTCTCCCCCGAGTCGCTCTCTCCCCCCCCGAGTCGCTCGCTCTCTTCCCCCCCCCGAGTCGCTCGCTCTCTTCCCCCCCCCGAGTCGCTCGCTCTCTTCCCCCCCCGAGTCGCTCGCTCTCTTCCCCCCCCGAGTCGCTCGCTCTCTTCCCCCCCCGAGTCGCTCGCTCTCTTCCCCCCCCGAGTCGCTCGCTCTCTTCCCCCCCCGAGTCGCTCGCTCTCTTCCCCCCCCGAGTCGCTCGCCTCTCTTCCCCCCCCGAGTCGCTCGCTCTCTTCCCCCCCCGAGTCGCTCGCTCTCTTCCCCCCCCCGAGTCGCTCGCTCTCTTCCCCCCCCGAGTCGCTCGCTCTCTTCCCCCCCCCGAGTCGCTCGCTCTCTTCCCCCCCCGAGTCGCTCGCTCTCTTCCCCCCCCGAGTCGCTCGCTCTCTTCCCCCCCCGAGTCGCTCGCTCTCTTCCCCCCCGAGTCGCTCGCTCTCTTCCCCCCCCGAGTCGCTCGCTCTCTTCCCCCCCCGAGTCGCTCGCTCTCTTCCCCCCCCCGAGTCGCTCGCTCTCTTCCCCCCCCCGAGTCGCTCGCTCTCTTCCCCCCCCCGAGTCGCTCGCTCTCTTCCCCCCCCGAGTCGCTCGCTCTCTTCCCCCCCCGAGTCGCTCGCTCTCTTCCCCCCCCGAGTCGCTCGCTCTCTTCCCCCCCCGAGTCGCTCGCTCTCTTCCCCCCCCGAGTCGCTCGCTCTCTTCCCCCCCCGAGTCGCTCGCTCTCTTCCCCCCCCGAGTCGCTCGCTCTCTTCCCCCCCCGAGTCGCTCGCTCTCTCTTCCCCCCCCGAGTCGCTCGCTCTCTTCCCCCCCGAGTCGCTCGCTCTCTTCCCCCCCGAGTCGCTCGCTCTCTTCCCCCCCCGAGTCGCTCGCTCTCTTCCCCCCCCGAGTCGCTCGCTCTCTTCCCCCCCCGAGTCGCTCGCTCTCTTCCCCCCCCGAGTCGCTCGCTCTCTTCCCCCCCGAGTCGCTCGCTCTCTTCCCCCCCCGAGTCGCTCGCTCTCTTCCCCCCCCGAGTCGCTCGCTCTCTTCCCCCCCCGAGTCGCTCGCTCTCTTCCCCCCCCCGAGTCGCTCGCTCTCTTCCCCCCCCCGAGTCGCTCGCTCTCTTCCCCCCCCGAGTCGCTCGCTCTCTTCCCCCCCCGAGTCGCTCGCTCTCTTCCCCCCCGAGTCGCTCCGCTCTCTTCCCCCCCCCGAGTCGCTCGCTCTCTTCCCCCCCCGAGTCGCTCGCTCTCTTCCCCCCCCGAGTCGCTCGCTCTCTTCCCCCCCCGAGTCGCTCGCTCTCTTCCCCCCCCGAGTCGCTCGCTCTCTTCCCCCCCCGAGTCGCTCGCTCTCTTCCCCCCCCGAGTCGCTCGCTCTCTTCCCCCCCCGAGTCGCTCGCTCTCTTCCCCCCCCCGAGTCGCTCGCTCTCTTCCCCCCCCGAGTCGCTCGCTCTCTTCCCCCGAGCGCCTCCCCCCCGAGTCGCTCGCTCTCTTCCCCCCCCGAGTCGCTCGCTCTCTTCCCCCCCGAGTCGCTCGCTCTCTTCCCCCCCCCGAGTCGCTCGCTCTCTTCCCCCCCCGAGTCGCTCGCTCTCTTCCCCCCCGAGTCGCTCGCTCTCTTCCCCCCCCGAGTCGCTCGCTCTCTTCCCCCCCCGAGTCGCTCGCTCTCTTCCCCCCCCCGAGTCGCTCGCTCTCTTCCCCCCCCGAGTCGCTCGCTCTCTTCCCCCCCCGAGTCGCTCGCTCTCTTCCCCCCCCGAGTCGCTCGCTCTCTTCCCCCCCCGAGTCGCTCGCTCTCTTCCCCCCCCCGAGTCGCTCGCTCTCTTCCCCCCCCGAGTCGCTCGCTCTCTTCCCCCCCCGAGTCGCTCGCTCTCTTCCCCCCCCGAGTCGCTCGCTCTCTTCCCCCCCCGAGTCGCTCGCTCTCTTCCCCCCCCGAGTCGCTCGCTCTCTTCCCCCCCCGAGTCGCTCGCTCTCTTCCCCCCCCGAGTCGCTCGCTCTCTTCCCCCCCCGAGTCGCTCGCTCTCTTCCCCCCCGAGTCGCTCGCTCTCTTCCCCCCCCGAGTCGCTCGCTCTCTTCCCCCCCCGAGTCGCTCGCTCTCTTCCCCCCCCGAGTCGCTCGCTCTCTTCCCCCCCCCGAGTCGCTCGCTCTCTTCCCCCCCGAGTCGCTCGCTCTCTTCCCCCCCCGAGTCGCTCGCTCTCTTCCCCCCCGAGTCGCTCGCTCTCTTCCCCCCCCGAGTCGCTCGCTCTCTTCCCCCCCCCGAGTCGCTCGCTCTCTTCCCCCCCCGAGTCGCTCGCTCTCTTCCCCCCCCGAGTCGCTCGCTCTCTTCCCCCCCCGAGTCGCTCGCCTCTCTTCCCCCCCCGAGTCGCTCGCTCTCTTCCCCCCCCGAGTCGCTCGCTCTCTTCCCCCCCCCGAGTCGCTCGCTCTCTTCCCCCCCCGAGTCGCTCGCTCTCTTCCCCCCCCGAGTCGCTCGCTCTCTTCCCCCCCGAGTCGCTCGCTCTCTTCCCCCCCCGAGTCGCTCGCTCTCTTCCCCCCCCGAGTCGCTCGCTCTCTTCCCCCCCCGAGTCGCTCGCTCTCTTCCCCCCCGAGTCGCTCGCTCTCTTCTTCCCCCCCCGAGTCGCTCGCTCTCTTCCCCCCCCGAGTCGCTCGCTCTCTTCCCCCCCCCGAGTCGCTCGCTCTCTTCCCCCCCCGAGTCGCTCGCTCTCTTCCCCCCCCCGAGTCGCTCGCTCTCTTCCCCCCCCGAGTCGCTCGCTCTCTTCCCCCCCGAGTCGCTCGCTCTCTTCCCCCCCCGAGTCGCTCGCTCTCTTCCCCCCCCGAGTCGCTCGCTCTCTTCCCCCCCCGAGTCGCTCGCTCTCTTCCCCCCCCGAGTCGCTCGCTCTCTTCCCCCCCCGAGTCGCTCGCTCTCTTCCCCCCCCGAGTCGCTCGCTCTCCTTCCCCCCCCCCGAGTCGCTCGCTCTCTTCCCCCCGAGTCGCTCGCTCTCTTCCCCCCCGAGTCGCTCGCTCTCTTCCCCCCCCCGAGTCGCTCGCTCTCTTCCCCCCCCGAGTCGCTCGCTCTCTTCCCCCCCCGAGTCGCTCGCTCTCTTCCCCCCCGAGTCGCTCGCTCTCTTCCCCCCCCGAGTCGCTCGCTCTCTTCCCCCCCCGAGTCGCTCGCTCTCTTCCCCCCCCGAGTCGCTCGCTCTCTTCCCCCCCCCGAGTCGCTCGCTCTCTTCCCCCCCCCGAGTCGCTCGCTCTCTTCCCCCCCCGAGTCGCTCGCTCTCTTCCCCCCCCCGAGTCGCTCGCTCTCTCTTCCCCCCCCGAGTCGCTCGCTCTCTTCCCCCCCGAGTCGCTCGCTCTCTTCCCCCCCGAGTCGCTCGCTCTCTTCCCCCCCCCGAGTCGCTCGCTCTCTTCCCCCCCCGAGTCGCTCGCTCTCTTTCCCCCCCCGAGTCGCTCGCTCTCTTCCCCCCCCGAGTCGCTCGCTCTCTTCCCCCCCCGAGTCGCTCGCTCTCTTCCCCCCCGAGTCGCTCGCTCTCTTCCCCCCCCGAGTCGCTCGCTCTCTTCCCCCCCCGAGTCGCTCGCTCTCTTCCCCCCCCGAGTCGCTCGCTCTCTTCCCCCCCGAGTCGCTCGCTCTCTTCCCCCCCCGAGTCGCTCGCTCTCTTCCCCCCCCGAGTCGCTCGCTCTCTTCCCCCCCCGAGTCGCTCGCTCTCTTCCCCCCCCGAGTCGCTCGCTCTCTTCCCCCCCCGAGTCGCTCGCTCTCTTTCCCCCCCGAGTCGCTCGCTCTCTTCCCCCCCCGAGTCGCTCGCTCTCTTCCCCCCCCGAGTCGCTCGCTCTCTTCCCCCCCCGAGTCGCTCGCTCTCTTCCCCCCCCGAGTCGCTCGCTCTCTTCCCCCCCCGAGTCGCTCGCTCTCTTCCCCCCCCGAGTCGCTCGCTCTCTTCCCCCCCCGAGTCGCTCGCTCTCTTCCCCCCCCCGAGTCGCTCGCTCTCTTCCCCCCCCGAGTCGCTCGCTCTCTTCCCCCCCCGAGTCGCTCGCTCTCTTCCCCCCCCGAGTCGCTCGCTCTCTTCCCCCCCCGAGTCGCTCGCTCTCTTCCCCCCCCCGAGTCGCTCGCTCTCTTCCCCCCCCGAGTCGCTCGCTCTCTTCCCCCCCCGAGTCGCTCGCTCTCTTCCCCCCCCGAGTCGCTCGCTCTCTTCCCCCCCCGAGTCGCTCGCTCTCTTCCCCCCCCGAGTCGCTCGCTCTCTTCCCCCCCCGAGTCGCTCGCTCTCTTCCCCCCCCCGAGTCGCTCGCTCTCTTCCCCCCCCGAGTCGCTCGCTCTCTTCCCCCCCCGAGTCGCTCGCTCTCTTCCCCCCCCGAGTCGCTCGCTCTCTTCCCCCCCGAGTCGCTCGCTCTCTTCCCCCCCCGAGTCGCTCGCTCTCTTCCCCCCCCGAGTCGCTCGCTCTCTTCCCCCCCCGAGTCGCTCGCTCTCTTCCCCCCCCGAGTCGCTCGCTCTCTTCCCCCCCCGAGTCGCTCGCTCTCTTCCCCCCCCGAGTCGCTCGCTCTCTTCCCCCCCCGAGTCGCTCGCTCTCTTCCCCCCCCGAGTCGCTCGCTCTCTTCCCCCCCCGAGTCGCTCGCTCTCTTCCCCCCCCGAGTCGCTCGCTCTCTTCCCCCCCCGAGTCGCTCGCTCTCTTCCCCCCCCGAGTCGCTCGCTCTCTTCCCCCCCCGAGTCGCTCGCTCTCTTCCCCCCCCGAGTCGCTCGCTCTCTTCCCCCCCCGAGTCGCTCGCTCTCTTCCCCCCCCGAGTCGCTCGCTCTCTTCCCCCCCCGAGTCGCTCGCTCTCTTCCCCCCCCGAGTCGCTCGCTCTCTTCCCCCCCCGAGTCGCTCGCTCTCTTCCCCCCCCGAGTCGCTCGCTCTCTTCCCCCCCCGAGTCGCTCGCTCTCTTCCCCCCCCGAGTCGCTCGCTCTCTTCCCCCCCCGAGTCGCTCGCTCTCTTCCCCCCCCGAGTCGCTCGCTCTCTTCCCCCCCCGAGTCGCTCGCTCTCTTCCCCCCCCGAGTCGCTCGCTCTCTTCCCCCCCCGAGTCGCTCGCTCTCTTCCCCCCCCGAGTCGCTCGCTCTCTTCCCCCCCCGAGTCGCTCGCTCTCTTCCCCCCCCGAGTCGCTCGCTCTCTTCCCCCCCCGACCCCCGAGTCGGCTCGCATTCGCTCTCTTCCCCCCCCCCGAGTTCGCTCTGATCGCTCTCTTCCCCCCCCCGAGTCGCTCGCTCTCTTCCCCCCCCCGAGGTCGCTCGCTCTCTTCTCTTCCTCACCCCCCCGAGTCGCTCGCTCGCTCTCTTCCCCCCTCCCGAGTCGCTCGTCGCTCTCTCTTCCCCCCCTCCGAGATTCGCTCGCTCTCTCTCTCCCCCCCGAGTCGCTTCGCTCTCTTCTTCCCCCCCCCGAGTCGCTCGCTTCTCTTCCCCCCCCCGAAGTCGCTCTCGCTCTCTCTTCCCCCCCCCCGAGTCGCTCGGCTCTCTTCCCCCCCCCCGAGTCGCTCGCTCTCTCTTCCCCCCCCCCGAGTCGCTCGCTCTCTTCCCCCCCCCGAGTCGCTCGCTTCTCTTCCCCCCCCCGAGTCGCTCGCTCTCTCTTTCCCCCCCCCCGAGTCGCTCGCTCTCTTCCCCCCCCGAGTCGGCTCGCTCTCTCTTCCCCCCCCCCGAGTCGCTCGCTCTCTTCCCCCCCCCGAGTCGCTCGCTTCTCTTCCCCCCCCGAGTCGCTCGCTCTCTCTTCCCCCCCCCCGAGTCGCTCGCTCGCTCTCTTCCCTCCCCCCCCCCGAGTCGCTCGCTTCCCTTCCCCCCCCCCCCCCCCCCAGTCGCTCGCTCTCCCTTCCAACAACAACATGCCCTCAAAAATCCCTCGGCACCGCGCCGGGCACTTCAGCTAGTATATATATATATAAGTGATGGGGGGCCGAGGTTTATGACGTGAAATTGTTGAGTCCAGAGGGCTGTAGAGTGCCTAATCGAAAGATGAGGTGCTGTTCCTCGAGCTTATGGCACAGGCTTACTGACCTTTGCTCTGGCACGCAGGGCGGGCCGACGCCCAGTTTAGAGACAAAGGCCTCGAATTTAAACCAAAGCGGGTCGGGTGGGGGGGTTTAAACAGCACAGCATTTGAGTAACCTACACCACGCTCCATTCCCGTCCTGTGTTAAGGAATGGCATGGGATGGGTCTGCTCACGGTGGGAGAAAAAATACATATCCTTGTCAGAATGACAATCCCCCCAAACACACTTCATTATCAAATTATTTTCTTTTACTTTCACAACACAGAGGAGTTTAACATCAACATTTCTTTCCACTGCGAGTGGAAAGGCCTCGGCTGCGTTTTTTCACGTAGGTAGCAGGCATGGGGGCGAGGCACAATTGCGCCGTTGGTCATGACGCGGATTGGTGGGGGGAGGGGAAGAGAATGAGGGCAAGAATGGGAAGAGGAGGGCAAGAGCGGCAGGAGAAGAGGGGAAGGGGGGGATGAGAAGAGGGGAAGGAAGAGGGGAAGGGGAGGGGTGGGGGGGGAAGGTGAGGAGGGGGGGAGGGGAAGAGGGGGCAGGAGAAGAGAAGAGGGCAAGAGCAGGAGAGCTTGAGCGGGGGGGGAGAGAGGAAGGGAAGAGGGCAAGAGCGGGAGGCGAAGAGAAGAGGGCAAGAGCAGGGGGGAAGGGAAGAGGGCAAGAGAGGGAGGGCTAGAGCGGGGGGAGAAGAGGGGAAGGGGAGGAGAAGAGGGGGAGCCCCGATTTGCTGATGCTGCAGCTGGAGTAGATGGAATGGGGTTAGATTGCTTTTCCTGACAACACAACGAATTTCTCGCGCATGCGCAGTGCCAGTTATTTTGCCGTGACATCTGGGTTACTGTAGCCCCGACTTGCCGATGTGATTGCTGTGCTGCACCGAGCGAGAGTGGCACTGGCGCTGGTCTGTTCATCATCGCCCTATGCCCCCCCCCCCCCCCCGCCCTTTGCCACTCCGGGAGGGGCTGCTCCCGCTGGGTCCCATTATCCTTTCACAGAGCCGCCACAGGCACTGTGTTCCTATACACCACAGAGGGAGGCCATCGTGCCTGTATTGGCTCTTTGAAAGAGCTCTCCAATTAGTCCCACTCGCCCTGATCTTTCCCCCATAGCCCTGCAAATGTTTTCCTTTTCAAATATATATCTATTTCCCTTTTGAAAGTTATTATTGAATCTGCTTTCACCGCCCTTTCAAGCAGATCATAACAACTCGCTGCGTAAAAAAACTGTCTCCTCATCTCCCCCTCTGGTTCTTTTGCCAATTATCTTAAATCTGTGTCCTCTGGTTACCAACCCTCCTGCCACTGGAAACAGTTTCTCCCGATATACTCTTATCAAAACCCCTTCATAACTTTGAACACTTCTATTAAATCACCGTGTCAGCCATGGCTCAGTGGGTAGCACACTCGCCTCTGAGTCAGAAGGTTGTAGGTTCAGGTCCCACTCCAGGGACTCGAGCACATAAAGCTAGGCTGACACTCCCAGTGCAGTGCTGAGGGAGCGCTGCACTGTTGGAGGTGCCGTCTTTCGGATGAGACGTTAAACTGATGCCCCGTCTGCGCTCTCAGGTGGATGTAAAAGATCCCGCGGCCACTATTTCGAAGAAGCGCTGGGGAGTTCTCCCCGGTGTCCTGGGCCAATATTTATCCCTCAACCAACATAACAAAAACAGATTATCTGGTCATTATCTCATTGCTGTTTGTGGGAGCTTGCTGTGTGCAAATTGGCTGCCACATTTCCCACATTACAACAGTGACTCCACTTCAAATAGTACTTCATTGGCTGTAAAGCGCTTTGAGATGTCCGGTGGTCGTGAAAGGCGCTGTATAAATGCAAGTCTTTCTTTCTTTCTCCCCTTCAACCTGCTCTGATGTCAGGCGAACAATCCCTCATCACTGGTACCATTCCAAACTCCGAGTGGTAGCGTTGAAAACCACGGAATTGAGCACCAATTAGATGCTGCAACGGAAAACTTTGGGATATTTTTAGATGGCTGAAGTTAAAAGCTTTGAATGGCCTCTGAGTCAGAAGGTTGTAGGTTCAGGTCCCACTCCAGGGACTCCAGCACATAAAGCTAGGCTGACACTCCCAGTGCAGTGCTGAGGGAGCGCTGCACTGTTGGAGGTGCCGTCTTTCGGATGAGACGGATGACAATTGCCTTGTGGTGCACCTACTATCTGTTGGAAGAATCAAAGCGGCCTGTCTGATGCGTCCCTTGTGAATGGCCTCCGGGGCTGCTTCTTAATGTGCTTGCTGCCTGACATTGCCTAAAATGTTTGTTTCTGTATAAGCAATTGTGTTTGTGCAGGAAGTGAGAGTGCTTTATTGGGCAATGGGGAGGAGGGGTGGGTGGGTGGGTAGTGAGGCTGTGTTTGCTCGGGCTGCAGTGGCTGAGGGCCAGACTGAATCAGTCAGTCAGTCTGTGAGCAGGGGTGGGTGGGGAGGGGGAGCAAGGGAAGGGAATGATGAACCAGTTTGGCATGAGTCTGACACCAGCCGCGATTTGTGGTCTCCAATTTCACCCTATTCCGACTCCCTCTGATTCCCACGGGTCCTGTAATCTTCTATCTCATGAAGGTAAACCGTCCGATGCTTTCATCAAATATTTCAAAATGGACAGCGAAGGGGGGCGGGGGAAAGCACTGATTGATTGATTTTCTGATTAGACAGATAAGGGCTGCCAGCAGAGCTCTGTGTTCACTGCTGCGAGTTTATGTTGGAATGAATCTGAAGTGGGCCTCTCTCTGGTTTAAACTTTGCTGTGCAAAATTGCAGCTTTTAAGAAAACATGCAGTTCAAGAGTAGGCTTAACATAGAAACATAGAAGATAGGAGCAGGAGTAGGCCATTCGGCCCCTCGAGCCCATTCCGCCATTTAATGAGATCATGGCTGATCATCCAAACCTAGTACCCTGTCCCTGCTTTCTTCCCATATCCCTTGATCCCTTTAGCCTTAAGAAATATATCTACTGTAACTCCCACTTGAATATATTTAATGAATTGGCCTCAACTGCCTTCTGTGGTAGAGAATTCCACAGGTTCACCACTCTCTGGGTGAAGAAATTCCTCCTCATCTCTGTCCTAAATGGCTTATCCCTTATCTTTAGACTGTGACCCCTGGTTCTGGACTCCCCCGCCATCAGGAACAGCCTTCCTGCATCTAGTCTGTCTAGTTCTGTTAGAATTTTATACGTTTCAATGAGATCCCCTCTCATTCTTCTAAACTCCAGCGAATATAAGCCTAATCGACCCAATCTCTCCTCATACATCATTCCAGCCATCCCAGGTATCAGTCTGATTTCTGCTAGGAGAAGTTTAAAACATACAGTACATTGTTTTAGGATAGGGCAAGACTGAGGTGGTCAATTCTGGTCGGAAGCATTTCTTGAAGTGGGACCACGAGACGCCTGGCCACGCGATGTTCCTCCAAATCTGGCCTCTTGTGCATCACGCACTCTCTTCACCCCACCAATCGGCGGCCGTGCCTTCAGCTGCCTGGGCCCTAAGTTCTGGAATTCCCTCCCTAAACCTCTCTGCCTCTCTCCTCATTCAAGAAGGAAAGACTTGCATTTATACAGCATCTCTCACGACCTCAGGACGTCCAAAAGCGCTTTACAGCCAATGAAGTATTTTTTGAAGTGGAGTCACTGTTGTAATGTAGGAAATAGAACAACCAATTTGCGCACAGCAAGGTCCCACAAACAGCAATGAGATAATGACCAGATAACCTGTATTTGTTAGTGCTGTTGATTGAGGGATAACTCCCCTGTTCTTTGAAATAGCGCCAAGGGACTTTTTACGTCCACCTGAGAGAGCAGGCGGGGTCTTAGTTTAACATCTGATCTGAAAGACGGAACCTCCCACAGTGCAGCACTCCCTTAGTACTGCACTGAAGTGTCAGATTTTTATGCTCAAGTCTCTGGAGTGGGACTTGAACCCATAACCTTCTGGCTCAGAGACAAAATTGCTACCCACTGAGCCATGGCTGACAGCATGCATAGTATTTTATGAACTTCGAGAACAGCCATTTTGACTGTAGGACGAATTCATGGAATGTATGCAAGATAGTTTCCTGGGTCAGTATGTTGAGGAACCAACTAGGGAACAGGCTATTTTTGATCTAGTATTGTGCAATGAGAAAGGGTTAATTAATAACCTTGTAGTAAGGGGGCCTTTAGGGAAGAGTGACCATAATATGATAGAATTTTATATTCAGTTTGAAAGTGATTGAGTTAAATCCGAAACTAGGGTCTTAAATATAACCAAAGCAAACCACGTAGGTATGAGGGGTGAGTTGGCTATGGTAGATTGGGAAACTACATTAAAAGGTATGACGGTAGATAAGCAATGGCTAGCATTTAAAGAATTCATACATAATTTGCAACAAATATACATTCCTTTAAGGCACAAAAATCCCACAGGAAAAGTGGTCCAACCGTGGCTAACAAGAGAAGTTAAAGATACTATTAGATCAAAGGAAGAGGCTTATAATGTTGCCAAAAAGAATAGTAAGCCTGAGGATTGGGAGGATTTTAGAATTCAGCAAAGGAGGACCAAGAAATTGATAAAGGAAGGGAAAATAGAATATGAGAGTAAACTAGCGAGAGACATAAAAACAGACTGTTAAAGTTTCTATAGGTATGTAAAAAGGAAAAGATTAGTGAAAGTAAATGTGGGTCCCTTACAGGCTGAGACAGGAGAAATTATAATGGGGAATAAGGAAATGGCAGAGAAATTAAACACATACTTTGTGTCTGTCTTCATGGAAGAAGATGCAAAAAACTTCCCGGAAATAGTGGAGAACCAAGGGTCTAGCGAGAATGAGGAACTGAAAGAAATTAGTATTAGTAAAAAAGATAGTACTGGAGAAATTAATGGGACTGAAAGCCGATAAATCCCCTGGACCTGATGACCTGCAACCTAGGGTTTTGAAAGAGGTGGCTACAGAGATAGTGGATGCATTGGTTGTCATTTTCTAAAATTCCATAGATTCTAGAATGGTTCCCGCTGATTGGAAGGTAGCAAATGTAACCCCACTATTTAAGAAAGGAGGGAGAGAGAAAACGGGGAACTACAGACCAGTTAGCCTGACATCAGTAGTAGGGAAAATGCTAGAATCTATTATTAATGATGTGGTAACAGGGCACTTAGAAAATAATATTAGGATTGGGCAGAGTCAACACGGATTTATGAAAGGGAAATCGTGTTTGACAAAACTGTTAAGAGTTTTTTAAGGTTGTAACTAGCAGAATAGATAAGGGGGAACCAGTGGATGTGTATTTGGATTTTCAGAAGGCATTCGATAAGGTGCCACACAAGAGGTTATTAAACAAAATTAGGGCTCATGGGATTGGGAGTAATATTACTAGTATGGATTGAGGATTGGTTAACGGACAGAAAACAGAGAGTAGAAATAAACGGGTCATTTTCGGGTTGGCAGGCTGTAACTAGTGGGGTACTGCAAGGATCAGTGCTTGGGCCTCAGCTATTCACAATCTACATCAATGATTTGGATGAGGGGACCAAATGTAATATATCCAAATTTGCTGATGATACAAACCTGGGTGGGAATGTAAGTTGTGAGGAGGATGCAAGGAGGCTTCAAGGGGATATAGACAGGCTAAGTGAGTGGGCAAGAACATGGCAAATGGTATATAATGTGGAGAAATGTGATGTTATCCACTTTGGTAGGAAAAATAGAAAAGCAGAGTATTTTTTAAATGGTGAGAGATTGGGAAATGTTGGTGTTCAGAGGGACCTGGGTGTCCTTGTACATGAACCACTGAAAGTTAACATGCAGGTACAGCAAGCAATTAGGAAAGCAAATGGTATGTTGGCCTTTATTACAAGGGGATTTGAGTACAAGAGTAAAGACGTCTTACTGCAATTATATAGGGCCCTGGTGAGACCACACCTGGAGTATTGTGTACAGTTTTGGTCTCCTTACCTAAGGAAGGATATACTTGCCATAGAGGGAGTGCAACAAAGGTTCACCAGACTGATTCCTGGGATGGGGGGATTGTCCTATGAGGACAGATTGAGTAGACTAGGCCTATATTCTCTAGAGTTTAGAAGAATGAGAGGTGATCTCATTGAAACATACAAAATTCTTACAGGGCTTGACAGGGTAGATGCAGGGAGGATGTTTCCCCTGGCTGGGGAGTCTAGAACCAGGGGTCACAGTCTCAGAATAAGGGGTCGGCCATTTAGGACTGCGATAAGGAGAAATTTCTTCACTCAGAGGGTGGTGAATCTTTGGAATTCTCTACCCCAGAGGGCTGTGGAGGCTCAGTCGTTGAGTATATTCAACATAAGAACATAAGAACATAAGAAATAGGAGCAGGAGTAGGCCAATCGGCCCCTCGAGCCTGCTCCGCCATTCAATAAGATCATGGCTGATCTGATCCTAACCGCCAATCCACTATCACAGAACCATCTCCTGAATCTAACAGAATTAGACACACGAAATAGGAGCAGGATCAGGCTACACGGCCCCTGGGCCCGCTCCGCTACCCACAGGGCCATGACCAATCCGAACCTAGACTCATGTCCAAATTCCTGCCTGCTCCCCGTAACCCTTAATTCCCTTTACTTCTAGGAAACTGTCTATTTCTGTTTTAAATTTATGTTTCTACAGCTTTTTGGGGCAGCATATTCCATGGACCTACCACCCTCTGAGTGAAGTAGTTCCTCCTCATCTCAGTTTTGAAAGAGCAGCCCCTTATTCTAAGACTATGCCCCCTAGTTCTAGTTTCACCCATCATCGGGAACATCCTCCCCGCATCCACCCGATCCAACCCCTTCACAATCTTGTATGTTTCAATAAGATCGCCTCTCATTCTTCTGAACTCCAATGAGTAGAGTCCCAATCTACTCAACCTCTCCTCATATGTCCATCCCCTCATCCCCGGGATTAACCGAGTGAACCTTCTTTGTACTGACTCGAGAGCAAGTATGTCTTTTCTTAAGTATGGACACCAAAACTGTATGCAGTATTCCAGGTGCGGTCTCACCAATACCTTGTACAACTGAAGCAATACCTCCCTATTTTTACATTCTATCCCCCTAGCAATGAAAGCCAACATTCCATTGGCCTTCTTAATCACTTGCTGCACCTGCATACTAACCTTTTGAGTTTCGTGCACCAGGACCCCCAGATCCCTTTGTACTTCAGTACTTTCCAGTTTCTTGCCATTAAGATAATAACTTGCTCTATGATTTTTCCTGCCAACGTGCATAACCTCACACTTTCCAGTATTGTATTCCATCTGCCAAATCTCTGCCCACTTACTTAGCCTGTCTATGTCCCCTTGCAGGTTTTTTATGTCCTCCTCACTCACTACTTTCCCTCCCATGTTAGTATCAAGACAGAGATCGATAGATTTTTGGATATTAAGGGAATCAAGGGATATGGGGATAGTGCAGGAAAGTGGAGATGAGGTAGAAGATCAGCCATGATCTTATTGAATGGCGGAGCAGGCTCGAAGGGCCAGATGTCTTATGTTCTTATGTAATAGTCCCTTCCACTCCTGCTGCACGGTACAGAATAAAACCAACCACTATCGAGCCCAGATGCAGAACATAGGCTGAAATTAGGACGATGTGGAGTGCACTGTGCTCAGGAAAGCAGACCCACTGTACAGGTTAAATCCAATTTACCTCTGCTGGTACAATCGAGAATGGGGGGGGGCACAATCTTAAAATTATGGCTAGGTCATTCAGGAAGCTCTTTTTCTCACAAAGTGCAGTGGAAATCTGAAATTCTCTCCCCCCAACGGGCTGTGGATGCTGTGGGTCAATTGGAGCTTTCACGACAGATCAATAGATTTTGGTTATGTTAATATCAAGGGGTATGGAGCAAAGGCAGGTAAAAGGCAAGCTTTTGGTCATCTGTCCTTGTATGTGACTCAGTGTCAAATTTTGTTTGATAATTGCACCTCTGAAGCATCCTGGGACGTTTTACTACATTAAAGGCGCTATATAAATGCAAGATGTTGTTGGAATTGCTCACTATTCCAGCATCATTCTGGAATGCAAAGATAAACTCCAGCGCCTATCCTCTACTGCTAACCATCTTCTTAAACCCCTCTCCCCTGTTTCCTCCACCTTCACCTCCAATAACAAGTGTGAGGTACTCATGGACTTCTAGAGTCATAGAGCTATACAGCACAGAAAGAGGCCCTTCGGCCCATCGTGTCCGCACCGACCATCAAGCCCTGTCTAATCTAATCCCATTTTCCAGCACTTGGTCCGTAGCCTTGTATGCTATGGCATTTCAAGTGCTCATCTAAATGCTTCTTGAATGTTGTGAGGGTTCCTGCCTCTGCCACCCTTTCAGGCAGTGAGTTCCAGATTCCAACCACCCTCTGGGTGAAAAAGTTTTTCCTCAAATCCCCTCCATACCTCCTGCCCCTTACCTTGAAACTATGCCCCCTGGTATTGGCCCCTCTACTAAGGGGAAAAGTTCCTTTCTATCCATCCTATCTATGCCCCTCATAATTTTGTACACCTCAGTCAGGTCCCCCCTCAGCCTTCTCTGCTCTAAGGAAAACAACCCCAGCCTGTCCAGTCTCTCTTCATAGCTGAAAAGCTCCAGCCCAGGTAACATCCTGGTGAATCTCCTCTGCACCCTCTCTAATGCAATCACATCCTTCCCATAGTGTGGCAACCAGAATGCAACACAGTATTCCAGCTGTGGCCTAACTGGCGTTTTGTACAGCTCCATCATAATCTCCCTGCTCTTATATTCTATGCCTTGGCTAAAGAAGGCAAGTATCCCATATGCCTTTTTAACCACCTTATCTACCTGTCCTGCTGCCTTCAGGGATCTGTGTACATGCACACCAAGGTCCCTCTGATCCTCTGTCCTTCCTAGGGTCCTACCATTCATTGTATATTCCCTTGCCTTGTTAATCCTCCCAAAATGCATCACCTCACACTTTTCAGGGTTAAATTCCATTTGCCACTGTTCTGCCCATCTGACTAACCCGTCTATATCGTCCTGTAGCCTGAGGCTTCCCTCCTCACTATTCACCACTCCACCAATTTTCGTGTCATCTGCGAACTTTCTGATCATACCTCCTAAATTCATATCTAAATCATTAATGTACTCTACAAACAGCAAGGGACCCAGCACCGATCCCTGCGGTACACCACTGGACACAGGCTTCCAGTCACAAAAACAACCTTCAACCATCACCCTCTGCCTCCTGCCACTAAGCCAATTTTGGATCCAATGTGCCAAATTGCCCTGGATCCCATGGGTTCTTACCTTCCTGACCAGTCTCCCATGCGGAACTTCGTCAAAAGCCTTACTGAAGTCCATGTAGACTACATCAACTGCACTACCCTCATCCACACACCTAGTCACCCCCTCTCAAAATTCAATCAAAAATTGGTTAGACATGATCTCCCCCTGACAAAGCCATGCTGACTATCCTTGATTAATCCTTGCCTCTCCAAGCGGAGACTAATTCTGTCCCTCAGAATTTTTTCCAATAATTTCCCTACCACTGATGTTAGGCTCACTGGCCTGTAATTCCCTGGTTTATCCCTACTACCCTTCTTGAATAATGGTACTACGTTAGCTGTCCTCCAGTCCTCTGGCACCTCCCCTGTGGCCAGAGAGGTTCTGAAAATGTGTACAATCTCCTCCCTTGCCTCACACAGCAGCCTGGGATACATCTCGTCTGAGCCTGGCGATTTATTCACTTTTAAACCCGCTAAAACTGCTAGTGCCTCCTCCCTCTCAATGCTAATTTGTTCAAGTATATCACAATCCCCCTGCCTGATTTCTATGCCTACATCGTCCTTCTCCATAGTGAACACAGATGCAAAATATTAATTTAAAACCTCACCCTACATCTTCCGGCTCTACACACAGATTGCCACTTTGGTCCCTAATGGGCCCTACTCTTTCCCTGGTTGTCCTCTTGCCCTTAATATACTTATAAAACATCTTGGGATTTTCCTTTATTTTGCCCGCCAGTGTTTTTTCATGCCTCCTCTTCGCTCTCCTAATTTCTTTTTTAATACCCCCCTGCACTTTTTATACTCCTCTAGGGCTTCCACTGTTTTTAGTCCTTTTGTATCTGCCAAAGGCCTCCCTTTTTTTCCTAATCCATTCTTGTATATCCCTTGACATCCAGGGTTCCCTGGACTTGTTGGTCCCACCCTTGACCTTTACGGGAACATGTTGGCACTGTACTCTCTCTATTTCCTTTCTGAATGACTCCCACTGCTCTGATGTGGATTTTCCTACAAGTAGCTGATCCCAGTCCACTTTGGCCAGATCCTGCCTTATCATATTAAAATCGGCCTTCCCCCAATTTAGAACCTTTATTTCCGGTCCATCTTTGTCCTTTCCCATGACTACCTTAAATCTCACCGAATTATGGTCACTGTCACCAAAATGCTCTCCGACTGACACTTCTACCACTTGCCCGGCTACATTCCCTAGAATTAGGTCCAGTACCACCCCCTCTCTTGTAGGACTTTCTACATGCTGGCTCAAAAAGTTCTCCTGGATGCACTTCAAGAAGTCTGCACCCTCTAAGCCTTTCACACTCTGACTCTCCCATTTGCCCATCACCCCTGTGCTCGCTGACCTACATTGGCTCCCGGTTAAGCAGCGCCTCGATTTCAAAATTCTCATTTTTTTCAAATCCCTCCATGTCCTTGCCCCTCCCTATCTTTGTAATCTCCTTCAACCCCCCGAGATATCTGCGCTCCTCTAATTCTGCCCTCTTGAGCATCCCTGATTATAATCGCTCAACCATTGGTGGCCGTGCCTTCTGTTGCCTGGGCCCTAAGCTCTGGAATTCCCTGCCTAAACCTCTCCGCCTCGCTACATCTCTCCTCCTTTAAGATGCTCCTTAAAACCTACCTCTTTGACCAAGCTTTTGGTCACCTGCCCTAATTTCTCCTTATGTGGTTTGGTGTCAAATTTTTTGTCTTAAAATACTCCTGTGAAGCGCCTTGGGATGTTTTACTACGTTAAAGGTGCTATATAAATACAGGCTGTTGTTGTTGTAGGTGCAGATCAGCCATGATCTAATTGAATGGCGGAGCAGCCTTGAGGGACTGAATGGCCTACCCCTGTTCCTAATGTTACTATCTGCCCTCCCTCGAGCCAGGCTTGTGCTTGTGTGAATCAACCGAACAGTCTTAAGGCCCTGAATATCCTCGGACTATCTGCCGCTGTGCATTGTAACTGCGGGTTTGATGAAGTAAGGTGGGAGGAGGCTTGTGTGGAGCGCTGACCAGTCGGGCCGAATGGCTCGTTTCTGTGCTGTGAATTCTGTGGCAACTTCACCGGACCTGCGGCCGAACGGGGGCTTTTTTTTTTGCCGCCCCATCTCTAGCGCTGTTACAGTGCCGCCCTACCAGAATGTCCTGAGAAATTTCAGATCTAATTCCACCCTTTTTTTTTGGTCTGATTTTTGTTTCTTTTATAGATCGTGCAAAAGAAGATGTTCGGACCCATTTGGAAAACCAAATTCGGCCCCCTCACTGTCGTCAATATGGCCAGTGCTGATTTGATTGAGCAGGTTCTACGCCAGGAGGGTAAATACCCAGTGCGAGCCTACATGCCGCACTGGCGGGAGTACAGAGAGCTGAGAGGACATGCTTATGGACCACTTTGTGAGTGAGTATTGTGGGCACTGTGCAATACTGTCATTAAAGGCCTCTTTGAACTGGTTTTTTAGACCAGTACGTTGAGGAGCCAACTAGGGAACAGGCTATCCTAGGTTGGGTATTGTGCAATGAGAAGGGGTTAATTAATAATCTTGTGCGGGGTCCTTTAGGGAAGAGTGATCATAACATGATAGAATTCTTCATTAAAATGGAAAGTGAAGTCCAATCCGAAACTAGGGTCCTAAATCTAAACAAAGGAAACTACGAAGGTACGAGGAGTGAGTTGGCTATGATAGATTGGGGAGCTTCATTAAAAGGTGTGACGGTAGATAGGCAATGGCTAACATTTAAGGAACAAATGCATGAATTGCAACAGTTATACAGTACATTACTTTTTGGCGCAAAAACACAAAAGGAAAAGCGGCCCAACCATGGCTAACAAAAGAAATTAAGGACAGTATTAGATCCAAAGAGGAGTCATATAAAGTTGCCAGAAAAAGTAGCAAGCCTGAGGATTAGGAGCAGTTTAGAGTTCAGCAAAAAAGGACCAAGAGATTGATTAAGAGGGGAAACATAGAATATGAGAGTAAACTTGCAAGGAACATAAACGCGGATTGTAAAAGCTTCTACAAGTATGTAAAAAGAAAAAGATTAATGAAGACAAATGTAGGTCCCTTACAGTCAGAAACGGGAGAATTTATAATGGGGAACAAGGAAATGGAAGAGCAATTAAACAAATACTTTGGTTCTGTCTTCGTGGAAGAGGACATAAATAACTTCCCAGAAATGCTAGGGAACCAAGGGTCTAGTGAGAAGGAGGAATTAAAGGAAATTAGCATTAGTAAAAAAATAGTGCTGGAGAAATTAATGGGACTGAAAGCTGATAAATCCCCAGGGCCTAATAATCTGCATCCCAGAGTACTAAAAGAGGTAGCCATGGAAATAGTGGATGCATTGGTTGTCATGTTCCATAATCTGTAGAATTTTGGAACAGTCCTGCAGATTGGAGGGTGGCAAATGTAACCCCACTATTTAAAAAAGGAGGGAGAAAGAAAACGGGGAACTAACATCAGTATTAGGGAAAATGCTAGAGTCTATTATAAAGGATGTGATAACAGGACACTTAGAAAATATCAACGGGATTAGGCAAAGTCAACATGGATTTATGAAAGGGAAATGCTGTTTGACAAACCTACTGGAGTTTTTTGAGGATGTAACTGGTAGAATAGATAAGGGAGAACCAGTGGATGCGGTGTATTTGGATTTTCAGAAGGCCTTTGATAAAGTCCCACATAAGAGGCTAGTGTGCAAATTAAAGCACATGGGATTGGGGGTAATATACTGGCATGGATTCAAAATTGGTTAACAGACAAGAAACAGAGAGTAGGAATAAATGGGTCTTTTTTGGGGTGGCAGACGGTGACTAGTAGGTACTGCAGGGATCAGTGCTTGGGCCCCAGCTATTCACAGTATATAAATGGTTTGGATGAGGGAACCAAATGTAATATTTCCAAGTTTGCTGACGACATAAAACTAGGTGGGATTGTGAGTTGTGAGGAGGATGCAAAGAGGCTTCAAGGCGATTTAGACAAGTTGAGTGAGTGGGCAAATACATGGCAGATGCAGTATAACGTGGATAAATGTGAATTTCTCCACTTTGGTAGGAAAAACAGAAATGTAGAGTATTATTTAAATGGTGCTAGATTGGGAAATGCTGATGTACAGAGAGACCTGGGTGTCCTTGTA
Source organism: Somniosus microcephalus (assembly GCF_052327205.1). Taxonomy (NCBI): domain Eukaryota; kingdom Metazoa; phylum Chordata; class Chondrichthyes; order Squaliformes; family Somniosidae; genus Somniosus; species Somniosus microcephalus. The sequence goes on along the minus strand of NC_140990.1, from coordinate 320,587,252 downwards.
CTCCAGTCACTGAAAGCAAACATGCAGGTGCAGCAAGCAGTTAGGAAGGCAAATGGTATGTTGGCCTTCATTGCAAGAGGGTTTGAGTACAGGAGCAAGGATGTCTTGCTACAGTTGTACAGGGCCTTGGTGAGACCACACCTGGAGTACTGTGTGCAGTTTTGGTCTCCTTACCTAAGAAAGGATATACTTGCCATAGAGGGAGTGCAGCAAAGGTTCACCAGACAGATTCCTGGGATGGTAGGACTGTCGTATGAGGAGAGATTGGGTCGACTAGGCCTGTATTCACTAGAATTTAGAATAATCAGAGGGGATCTGATTGAAACGTATAAAATTCTGACAGGGCTAGACAGACTGGATGCAGGGAGGATGTTTCCCCTGGCTGGGGGTCTAGAACGAGGGGTCACAGTCTCAGGATACGGGGTAGGACATTTAGGACTGAGATGAGGAGAAATTTCTTTACAGAGGGTGGTGAACCTGTGGAATTCTCTACCACAGAAGGCTGTGGAGGCCAAGTCACTGAATAGATTTAAGAAGGAGATAGGTAGATTTCTAGACACAAAAGGCATCAAGGGGTATGGGGAGAGAGCGGGAATATGGTATTGAGATAGAGGATCAGCCATGATCTCATTGAATGGTGGAGCAGGCTCGAATGGCCGAGCCCTGCTCCTATTTTTCTATGTTCTATGTTGTCCAATGTAGAATGTGCTCTGTAAATGTAAGGTGTCATTGTTCTGGCCTCTGGCCTAGGGATGCCAATCCTCCCGGATTGCCTTGGAGTCTCCAGGAATTGAAGATTAGTCTCCAGGACACTGCTGCCTGCAAAAACCAGGAGAACAATCGTCAAAAAAATGATTTTTTTTTTTCAGTTTCTTTGAACGTGGGTGATTAATATTAATTTTGATGTGTCGAAAAGGGCAGTAACGGCTTAATCCTTCAAGGGGTGAGATTGGAGCCCCTAGAGAGAGACTGTAGATGTGGCAATTAAAAAAATAATAGGCGTCAGCTGTGGTTAGCTGGGTGGCACACTCGTCTCTTGAGTCTGAAGGTTGTAGATTCAAGATCCACTCCAGAAACTTGAGCCCATAATCTAGGTACTGAGGGAGCGCTGCACTGTCGGAGGCGTCGTCTTTGGGGTGAGACGTTAAACCCAGGCCCTGTCTGCTCTCTCGGGTGGATGTAAAAGATCCCACGGCACTATTTCGAAGACGAGCAGGGGAGTTATCCCCCAATGTCCTGGCCCAATATTTATCCTTCAATTAACGTAACAAAACAGATTATCTGGTCATTAGCACATTGATGTTTGTGGGAGCTTGCTGTGCGCAAATTGTCTGCTGCGTTTCCTACATTACAACAGTGACTACACTTCAAAAAGTACTTAATTGGTTGTAAAGCGCTTTGGGACATCCTGAGGTCGTGAAGGGCGCTATAGAAATGCAAGTCTTTCTCTCTAAAGACACAATCAGGCATGGCTGTGATGCCATCCATGGTAGATTAGCTTGCTATCTAGGCTCACACCTGGCGAATGGCTACAGCATGAGATATCTGAGGGCTGCCGACAGCGTCATATTTGCACAATATTCGGCTTCTCCAGCAGCAGGTTGGAAGAACGCTGAAGGAGGAATCATTGAATCATACAGCATGGGAGACCAGTCGGCCCATCGTGCCCGTGCCAGCTCCTTGGTAGAGCTATCCAATTAATCTCACGCCCCTGCTCTTTTCCCAGAGCCCCGCAAATGTTATCCTTTTCAAGTATTTATCCAATTCCCTTCTGAAAGTTACTATTGAACCTGCTTCCGCCGCCCTTTCAGGCAGCGCACTCCAGATCACAACAATTGGCTGCAAGAAAAAAATTCTCCTCATCTCCCCATTGGTTCCTTTGCCAATTATTTTAAATCTGTGTCCTCTGGTTACCGACCCTCCTGCCAGTGGAAACAGTTTCTCCCCATCTACTCTTATCGAAACCCCTGATAATTTTGAACCCCTCTATTAAATCTCCCCTTATCCTTCTCTGCTCTGCTTCTTCTATAGATATATTTCTTAAGGCTAAGGGGATCAAGGGATATGGGGAGAAAGCAGGGACAGGGTACTGAATTTGGATGATCAGCCATGATCGCATTGAATGGCGGAGCAGGCTCGAGGGGCCGAATGGCCTACTCCTGCTCCTATCTTCTATGTTTCTATGAGAACAATACTTCCAAAACTAGGGGCCTTAAATATAAGATGGTCACTAATAAATCCAATAGGGAATTTAGGAGAAAATGCTTTACCCAGGGAGTGGTAAGAATGTGGAACGCGCTACCACAAGGAGTAGTTGAGGCGAATAGCACAGATGAATTTAAGGGGAAGCAAGAGGAGGGAGAAAGGAATAGAAGGTTCTGCTGATTGGGGTTAGATGAGGAGGGGTGGGAGAAGGTTCGTGTGGAGCATAAACCAGTTGGGCCGAATGGCCTGTTTCTGTGCTGTATATTCTATGTAATCCCAGCTTCTCTAGTCTCTCCAGGTAACAGAAGTCCCTCATCCCTGCTGCCATTCTAACACACACGGTGTGGAGTGGGGGAGAGAAGTATTTGTAGCCAGTGAAATAATCCACTTTCCTTGTGCTTCCTTGCCTCAGGTATGGTGCAGAGTGGCATCACCTCCGCAGCATGTTAAATCCCAAGATGCTGAAGCCGAAAGAGGTGTCCAATTATTCTCCCGCCGTCAATGAGGTGGTGACTGACTTTGTGAAGAAGGTTCGGTGGCTGAGAGAAAACCACGGGGGAGGAGTGATGGTGAATGACGTGTCCAGCGAACTGTACAAATTCGCATTTGAAGGTATTGGCTTTCAATCTTAAAGCACAGAAGGAAGCCATTTGGCCCATCGTGCCTGTTCTGGCCCTTTGAAATAACTGTCCAATTAGTCCCTAGCCCTGCAATTTTCTCTCCATCGTGTTGTGTGGCACTACCACCGTGCTAAATGGGATAGATTCAGAACCGATCTAGCAGCTCAAAACTGGGCATCCATGAGGCGCTGTGGGCCATCAGCAGCAGCAGAATTGTATTCCACCACAATCTGTAACCTCATGGCCTGGCATATCCCTCACTCTACCATTACCATCAAGCTAGGGGACCAAACCTGGTTCAACAACGAGTGTAGAGGAGCATGCCAGGAGCAGCACCAGGCGTACCTAAAAATGAGGTGCCAACCTGGGGAAGCTGCAACACAGGACTACATGCTAAAAAGCGGTAGCAGCATGCTATAGACAGGGCTAAGCGATCCCACAGTCAACGGATCAGATCAAAGCTCTGCAGTCCTGCCACATCCAGTCGTGAATGGTGGTGGACCATTCAACAACTAACGGGAGGAGGCTCCAAGAATATTCCCATCCTCAATGATGGTGGAGCTCAGCATGTGAGTGCAAAAGACAAGGCTGAAGCGTTTGCAACCAACTTCAGCTAGAAGTGCCGAGTGGATGATCCATATCGGCCTACTCCCGAGGTCCCCACCATCACAGAAGCCATTCTTCAGCCAATTCGATTCACTCCACGTGATATCAAGAAACGGCTGAGCACACTGGATACAGCAAAGGCTATGGGCCCCGACAACATCCCGGCTGTCGTGCTGAAGACTTGTGCTCCAGAACTAGCCGCGCCTCTAGCCAAGCTGTTCCAGTACAGCTACAACACTGGCATCTATCCGACAATGTGGAAAAGTGCCCAGGTATGTCCTGTCCACAAAAAACAGGACAAATCCAACCCGGCCAATTACCGCCCCATCAGTCTACTCTCAATCATCAGCAGAGTGATGGAAGGTGTCATCGACAGTGCTATCAAACGGCACTTACTCACCAATAACCTGCTTACTGATGCCCAGTTTGGGTTCTGCCAAGACCACTCGGCCCCCGACCTCATTACAGCCTTGGTCCGAACATAGACAAAGGAGCTGAATTCCAGAGGTGAGGTGAGAGTGACTGCCCTTGACATCAAGGCAGCATTTGACCGAGTGTGGCATCAAGGAGCCCTAGTAAAACTGAAGTCAATGGGAATCAGGGGGAAAACGCTTCACTGGCTGGAATCATACCTAGCACAAAGGAAGATGGTTGTGGTGGTTCAAGGTTAATCATCACAGCCCCAGGACATCGCTGCAGGAGTTCCTCAGGGCAGTGTCCTAGGCCCAACCATCTTCAGCTGCTTCATCAATGACCTTCCCTCCAACATAAGGTCAGAAATGGGGATGTTCGCTGATGACTGCACAGTGTTCAGCGCCATTCACAACTCCTCAGATAATGAAGCAGTCCATGCCCGCATGCAACAAGACCTGGACGACGTTCAGGCTTGGGCTGATAAGTGGCAGGTAACATTCGCGCCACAGAAGTGCCAGGTAATGACTATTTCCAACAAGCGAGAGTTTAACCACCTCCCCTTGACATTCAACGGCATTACCATCGCCGAATCCCCCACTATCAACATCCTGGGGGGTCACCATTAACCAGAAACTTAACTGGACCAGCCACATAAATACTGTGGCAACAAGAGCAGGTCAGAGGCTAGATATTCTGTGGCGAGTGTCTCACCTCCTGACTCCCCAAGGCCTTTCCACCATCTACAAGGCATAAGGAGTGTGATGGAATACTCTCCACTTGCCTGGATGAGTGCAGCTCCAACAACACTCAAGAAGCTTGACACCATCCAGGACAAAGCAGCCCGCTTGATTGGTGCCCCATCCACCACCTTAAACATTCACTCCCTCCACCACCGGCACACCGTGGCTGCAGTGTGTACCATCTACAAGATGCACTGCAGCAACTCGCCAAGGCTTCTTCGGCAGCACCTCCCAAACCCGCGACCTCTTCCACCTAGAAGGGCGAGGGCAGCAGGTGCATGGGAACACCACCACCTCCAAGTTCCCCTCCAAGTCACACACCATCCTGACTTAGAAGTATATCACCGATCCTTCATCGTCGCTGGGTCAAAATCGTGGAACTCCCTACCTAACAGCACTGTGGGAGTACCATCACCACACGGACTGCAGCGGCTCAAGAAGGCGGCTCACCACCACCTTCTCAAGTGCAACTAGGGATGGGCAATAAATGCTGGCATTGCCAGCGATGCCCTGATCCCATAAACGAATAAAAAGAAAAAAAAAATGACGGGTTTGGATAGGCTAGATGGGGAAAGGCTGTTCCCACTAGTTGATGGTACAAGGACTAGGGGACACAGATTTAAGGTTTTGGGCAAGAGATACAGGGGGGGGATGTGACAGAAAACTTTTTTACGCAGCGAGTGGTGAGGACCTGGAACTCACTGCTGACGGAAGTGGTGGAAGCGGAGACACTCAATGTTTTCAAGGGGAGACTGGATAGACACTTGAGGGAAATAAACTTGCAGGGCTACGGGGATAGAGCGGGGGAATGGGACTGACTGGATTGCTCTGCAGAGAGCCGGCACGGATCCGGTGGGCTGAATGGCCTCCTTCTGTGCCGTTCTGACTCTAAGACCCTTCAAGTATTTATCCAATTCCCTTTTGAATGTTACTATTGAATCTACTTCCACTGCCCTTTCAGGCAGCGCGTTCCAGATCACAACAACTCGCTGAGTGAAAAAATGTCTCCTCATCTCACCTCCTGGTTCTTTTGCCAGTTACCTTAAAGCTGTGTCCTCTGGTTACTGACCCCTCCACCAGTTTCTCCTAATTTACTCTATCACAACCCTTCACAATTTTGATCACCTCTATTAAATCTTCCGCTACCCTCCCCTCTGCTCTAAGGAGGACAATCCCAGCTTCTCCAGTCTCTCCACGTAACTGAAGCCCCTCATCCCTGGGACCATTCTAGTAAATCTCCTCTGCACCCTCTCCAGGGCCTTGGCATCCTTCCTAAAGTGCAGTGCCTGGAATTGAACACAATACTCCAACAAGGGCCTAACCAATGATTTCTAAATGTTTAGCACCTTGCTTCCTTCCTTGTCCCACCTCCTGCTCCCTCGACGCTATTCCCACCAAACTGCTGATCACCCAACTTCCTTTTCTGGCTCCCATGTTAGCTGACATTGTTAACGGTTCTCTCTCCTCAGGTACTGTTCCCCTCTCCCTCAAATCTGCCGTCATCACCCCCTCCTCAAAAAACCAAACCTTGATCCCTCCGTCCTTGCAAACTATCGCCCCATCTCCAACCTCCCTTTCCTCTCCAAACTCCTTGAACGTGTTGTCGCCTCCCCAATCCGTGCCCATCTTTCCCGCAACTCCATGTTTAAATCCCTGCAATCAGGTTTCCACCCTTGCCACAGTACCGAAAAGGTTCTCATCAAAGTCACAAATTACATCCTTTGTGACTGTGACAAAGGTAAACTATCCCTCCTCGTCCTTCTTGACTTGTTTGCAACCTTTGACACGGTTGACCACTTCATCCTTCTCCAGCAACTCTCCACCGTCGTTCAGCTGGGTGGGACTGCACTCGCCTGGTTCCATTCTTATCTATCTAATCGTAGCCAGAGAATCACCTGCAATGGCTTCTCTTCCCGTTCCTGCATCGTTACCTCTGGTGTCCCCCAAGTATCTATCCTTGGCCCCCTCCTATTTCTCATCTACACGTTGCCCCTTGGCGACATCATCTGAAAACACAGCGTCAGGTTCCACATGTACGCTGATGACACCCAGCTCTACCTCACTATCTCTTCTCTCGACCCCTCCACGGTGTCTAAATTGTCAGACTGCTTGTCCGACATACAGTTCTGGATGAGCAAAAATTTTCTCCAATTAAATATTGGGAAGACTGAAGCCATTGTTTTCAGTCCCCGCCATGAACTCCATTCCCTAGCCACTGACTCCATCCCTCTCCCTAACATCTGTCTGAGGCTGAACCACACTGTTTGCAACCTTGGTGTCATATTTGACCCTGAAATGAGCTTCCGACCACATGTCCGCAGCATAACTAAGACCGCCTATTTCCACCTCCGTAACATCGCCCGTCTCCACCCTTGCCTCAGCTCATCCGCTGCTGAAACCCTCATCCATGCCTTTGTTACCTCTAGACTTGCCTATTCCAACGCACTCCTGGCTGGCCTCCCACATTCCACCCTACGTAAACATGAGGTCATCTAATACTCAGCTGCCCGTGTCCTAACTCTCACCAAGTCCCGTTCACCCATCACCCCTGTGCTCGCTGACCTCCATTGGCTCCCAGTTAAGCAGCGCCTCAATTTCAAAATTCTCATCCTTGTTTTTAAATCCCTCCATGGCCTCGCCCCTCCCTATCTCTGTAATCTCCTCCAGCCCCACAACCCCCCCGAGATATCTGCGCTCCTCTAATTCTGGCCTCTTGAGGATCCCTGATTATAATCGCTCCACCATTGGTGACCGTGCCTTCTGTTGCCTCGGCCCTAAGCTCTGGAATTCCCTCCCTAAACCTCTCCGCCTCGCTACCTCTCCTTCCTCCTTTAAGACGCTCCTTAAAACCTACCTCTTTGACCAAGCTTTTGGTCACCTGCCCTAATTTAGCCTTATGAGGCTCGGTGTCAAATTTTTTGTCTTAAAATACTCCTGTGCAGCGCCTTGGGACGTTTTACTACGTTAAAGGCGCTGTAGAAATACAAGTTGTTGTTGTTGTCTTTGCAGATTTGAATGTGGTTTTTTTTCTTCTCAATACCGCAAGACCAATATCCTGTTCGGATAGATTTATAACATACATTGCATGTATCCTGCCAACCGTCAATATCTTAAACCACTTGCTATGAAAATCAACATTATACACTAGGAGCTAAGGCCGTCAGTATCAGCCAATCAGATCAGCTGATAGCCGAGACAGTTAGGCTTTCAGAACCAATCCGAAAGGTTGAAGAGTGGGACTGGATCCCCGTTTGAACCAATCGGACCTGTTCGAGAACAAGATTGGAGGCTGCTTGACCAACCATTGGAGGCTGCTTGACCAACCAATCAGGCCACTGTTTGTCGCGTAAGAACTTTCGGCAGAAGAGTTCCAAGATGAGCTGATGGCCTTTGAGAGCAGTTGTAGCCGTGTTTATTTAGGGCTGGCCTGCGAAGAAATTGCTAAAATGCTGCTTTTAAAACATTTTATTTTCCTCAAAGCAGCTTTCAGTGGCATGCCCAGTGATTGTTTTATGTGATAGTTATTTTTTCCATGGCTGGTTGCAATATTAGTGACATAAAAGACCATTAAGATAATTGGCGAAATGTCCAAGGGGTGGGGGAGAAGAAGATGATTTTTATTGATCCAGCGAGTTGTTATGATCTGGAAATGCACTGCCTACAAAGGGCGGTGGAAGCAGATTCAATAGGAGCTTTCAAAAAGGAATTGGAAAAGTACTTGAAAAGGAGCCATTTACGCCGCTAGAGGGACTAATTGGACAGCTCTTCCGGCACAGGCACGATGGGCCGAATGGCCTTCTGTGCTGTACGATTCTATAATGAGGATGGTGTTCCCTGAAGTGAAAGTGTTAACTGGCCTTGTTTAAGCATTCCCGTCTTGTGGAATTACCTGCGTTTGGGGGGAAAAAAATAGGGAATTGGGCTGGAGCAGTTGGCGGTGGGAGGTCATGTGACGAAACTTCCAGGTCAATGTCCAACCAGCACTGCGAACCTTACCCCCCCTCTAGGTACCTCACCCAACGGTTGTTCTTCATGTGCGCGAGTAGGCAGTTCCAACCTTTTTTCGGGCCTTTCTATTTGAGCCATACCATTGTGGTCGTCGTCGCTCTTGTGGTCCTCCTGTACTCCAAATACCCAGTCCGACATTTGTAGAATCAGAGAAATTTACAGCGCAGGAGGAAGCCATTCGGCCCATCTTGTCCGTGCCGGCCGACAAAGAGCTCTCCCAGCCTAATCCCACTTTCCAAGTGACAAAAGTAACACTTTGAGAACTTCTGAAACCCAATACAGTACTTGATATTGTTGAGGTTGTAGGACATCACAAAAGCCAGCAAAAGACTTGCATTGAAAGGAAAGATCTGGTTCATTTTCTGCATTGAATCTTAACGGCAGCATTTCTTTTCACACAAGTAGACTTAAACACTTTACATAAGCCACATTTTGTCACTGAAAAAGGTTTTATTGATATTTGGTACAATTCTTTAATATTTAAACAGGGCTATATACCTCATTCTTCATAAACTTGGAATTCAAGTGCATATCCAAGCACTTTTTAAATGTGATGAGAGCTTTCCCCTCTACCACCCTTTCAGGCACTGAGTTCCAGACCCCCACCACCCTTTGGATGAAAAAGTTTCTCATTAAATCCCCTCTAAACTTCCGACCAATTACTTTAAATCTATGCCCCCCTGGTTATTGACCCCTCTGCTAAGGGAAATAGGTCTTTCCTATCCACTCTATCTAGGCCCCTCAGAATTTTATACACCTCAATTAGGTCTCCCCTCAGCCTCCTCTGTTCCAAAGAAAGCAACCCCAGCCTATCCAATCTTTCCTCATAGCTAAAATTCCCCAGCCCAGGCAACAACCTCGTAAATCTCCTCTGTACCCTCTCTGGTGCAATCACATCCTTCCTGTAATGTGGTGACCAGAACTGCACGCAGTATTCTAGCTGAGGCCTAACTAGTGTTTTATACAGTTCGAACATAACCTCCCTGCTCTTATATTCTATGCCTTGGCTAATAAAGGCAAGTATCCCGTATGCCTTCTTAACCACCTTGCCTTCAGGGATCTGTGGACATGCACTCCAAGGTCCCTCTAATCTTCTGCACTTCTCAGTGTCCTATAGTCCAACACCGCCTTCAGTGTGCCAGTGCAGCCTTCGGTCGCCTGAGGAAGAGAGTGTTTGAAGACCAGGACCTCAAACCCGGCACTAAGCTCATGGTCTACAGAGCAGCAGTGAAACCTGCCCTCCTGTATGACTCAGAGACATGGACCATGTACAGCAGGCACCTCAAAGCACGGGAGAGGTACCACCATTGCTGCCTCCGCAAGATCCTGCAAATCCATTGGCAGGATAGGCGCACCAACATCAGTGTTCTTGCTCAGGCCAACATCCCCAGCATTGAAGCTTTGAACACGCTCAATCAGCTCCGATGGACGGGTCACATTGTCTGCATGCCCGATACGAGACTCCCAAAACAAGTGCTCTGCTCAGAGCTCTGGCACGGCAAGAGAGCCCCAGGTGGGCAGAGGAAATGCTTCAAGGACACCCTCAAAGCCTCCTTGAAAAAGTGTAACATCCCCACTGACACCTGGGAATCCCTGGCCCAAGACCGCACAAAGTGGAGAAGAAGCATCCGGGAAGGCGCCGAACACCTCGAGTCTCTTCGGCGGGAGCAAGCGGAAGCCAAGCGCAGGCAGCGCAAGGACAGCACGTCAACCCAAGCACCCCACCCACCCGCCCCTGTGAGAGACTGTAGGTCCCGCATTGGACTCATCAGTCACCCGCGAGCTCATTTTTAATGTGGCAGCAAGTCATCCTCGGTTCCGAGGGACTGCCTAAGAGAAGAGATTCCCTTGCCTTGTTAGCCTTCCCCAAATGCATTACGTATCTTGCACTTCTCTGGATTGAATTCCATTTGCCACTGTTCTCCCCACCTGACCAGTCCATTGATATCTTCCTGCAGTCTACAGCGTTCTTCTTCATTATCAACCACACGGCCAATTTTTGTATCGTCTGAAACTTCTTAATCATACTCCCTCCATTCAAGTCCAAATCATTGATATATACATTGATCTTCCTGCTTCCTGATTACTCACTGCTTTGAAACCAGAGGCTCATGGTGCTGCCTGTTAAACAAGCTCATTCTTTCCCAAGACTTCAAAACTGTGGCAGTGTGATGGAATACTCTCCACTTGCCTGGATGAGTGCATTTCTAACAACACTCGAGAAACTTGACACCAGGATAAAGCAGCCCATGATTGGCACCCCATCCACCACCTTAAACATTCACTCCCTCCACCACCAGCGCACCGTGGTTGCAGTGTGTACCATCTATAAAATGCACTGCAGCAACTCGCCAAGGCTTCTTCGGCAGCACCTCCCAAACCCGCGACCTCTACCACCTAGAAGGACAAGGGCAGCAGGTGAAAGGAACACCATTGCCTCCAAGTCACACGCCATCCTGACTTGGAAATATATCGCCGTTCCTTCATCGTCGCTGGGTCAAAATCCTGGAACTCCCTCCCTAACAGCACTGTGGGAGTACCTTTACCACACGGACTGCAGCAGTTCAAGAAGGCGGCTCACCACCACGTTCTCAAGGATAACTAGGGATGGGCAATAAATGCTGGGAATGCCAGCGACGCCCACATCCCAGGAATGAATAAAAAAAAGTAATTCCCTCCCTTAGTGTTTCCCTTCCTTCTACAATCTCCAGGCTTTTTAAACCCAAGTTGAGCCTCACCAAACTACAAATTGCTGATTTACCTCATATTCCCTCCTATTCTTTTCAGACTTGATGTCCCTGACCTTTCACCTAGCTTTCTCAATTTTACAAAAAGCCTCTGTGGAATAAAATCGAAGTTGGCTCACCGGTCATCTGGCAATATGTTGTACACAAGGATTACTGCAGTGTAAATGAGAGTTGATCTGTTTGAACCACAGTAGGTACTGAATAAACAGTCTCAAGAGCACGTTCCTTATATCAGGGGTTCTCAACCACTTTGCTTCTGCGGTCCCTCTCTCGTGTTATAAAAATTCCGTGGACCCCCATAACACAACAAAACTATTTTTTCTCTGTATAAATTGTGGAGGGCGGGGGTAACAGTTTGTCCCTCAGTCTGTGTGTGGGGGTGGGGAACAGTTTGTCCCTCAGTTTGTGTGTGGGGGTGGGGAACAGTTTGTCCCTCAGTCTGTGTGTGGGGGTGGGGAACAGTTTGTCCCTCAGTCTGTGTGTGGGGGTGGGGAACAGTTTGTCTCACAGTCTGTGTGTGTGGGGGTGGGGCACAGTTTGTCTCACAATCTGTGTGTGGGGTTGGGGAACAGTTTGTCTCACAGTTTGTGTGTGGGGGTGGGGAACAGTTTGTCTCACAGTCTGTGTGTGGGGGTGGGGAACAGTTTGTCCCTCAGTGTGGGGGTGGGGAACAGTTTGTCTCACAGTCTGTGTGTGTGGGGGTGGGGAACAGTTTGTCTCACAGTCTGTGTGTGGGGGTGGGGAACAGTTTGTCTCACAGTTTGTGTGTGGGGGTGGGGAACAGTTTGTCCCTCAGTTTGTGTGCGGGGGTGGGGAACAGTTTGTCCCTCAGTCTGTGTGTGGGGTTGGGGAACAGTTTGTCCCTCAGTCTGTGTGTGGGGGTGGGGAACAGTTTGTCCCTCAGTCTGTGTGTGGGGGTGGGGAACAGTTTGTCCCACAGTCTGTGTGTGGGGGTGGGGAACAGTTTGTCTCACAGTTTGTGTGTGGGGGTGGGGAACAGTTTGTCTCACAGTCTGTGTGGGGGTGGGGAACAGTTTGTCTCAGTCTGTGTGTGGGGGTGGGGAACAGTTTGTCCCACAGTCTGTGTGTGGGGGTGGGGAACAGTTTGTCGCACAGTCTGTGTGTGGGGGTGGGGAACAGTTTGTCCCTCAGTCTGTGTGTGGGGTTGGGGAACAGTTTGTCCCTCAGTCTGTGTGTGGGGGTGGGGAACAGTTTGTCCCACAGTCTGTGTGTGGGGGTGGGGAACAGTTTGTCGCACAGTCTGTGTGTGGGGGTGGGGAACAGTTTGTCTCAGTCTGTGTGTGGGTGTGGGGAACAGTTTGTCGCACAGTCTGTGTGTGGGGGTGGGGAACAGTTTGTCTCACAGTCTGTGTGTGGGTGTGGGGAACAGTTTGTCTCACAGTCTGTGTGTGGGGGTGGGGAACAGTTTGTCTCAGTCTGTGTGTGGGGGTGGGGAACAGTTTGTCGCACAGTCTGTGTGTGGGGGTGGGGAACAGTTTGTCTCACAGTCTGTGTGTGGGGGTGGGGAACAGTTTGTCCCACAGTTTGTGTGTGGGGGTGGGGAACAGTTTGTCCCTCAGTCTGTGTGTGGGGTTGGGGAACAGTTTGTCTCACAATCTGTTTGTGGGGGTGGGGAACAGTTTGTCTCACAGTCTGTGTGTGGGGGTGGGGAACAGTTTGTCTCACCGTCTTTGTGGGGGTGGGGAACAGTTTGTCTCACAGTCTGTGTGTGGGGGTGGGGAACAGTTTGTCTCACAGTCTGTGTGTGGGGGTGGGGAACAGTTTGTCTCACAGTCTGTTTGTGGGGGTGGGGAACAGTTTGTCTCACAGTCTGTGTGTGGGGGTGGGGAACAGTTTGTCTCAGTCTGTGTGTGGGGGTGGGGAACAGTTTGTCTCAGTCTGTGTGTGGGGGTGGGGAACAGTTTGTCTCAGTCTGTGTGTGGGGGTGGGGAACAGTTTGTCTCACAGTCTGTGTGTGTGGGGGTGGGGAACAGTTTGTCTCAGTCTGTGTGTGGGGGTGGGGAACAGTTTGTCCCTCAGTCTGTGTGTGGGGGTGGGGAACAGTTTGTCCCTCAGTCTGTGTGTGGGGGTGGGGAACAGTTTGTCTCACAGTCTGTGTGTGGGGGTGGGGAACAGTTTGTTCCCCAGTCTGTGTGTGGGGGTGGGGAACAGCTTGTCCCTCAGTCTGTGTGTGGGGGGGGGGGTACAGTTTGTCCCTCAGTCTGTGTGTGGGGGTGGGGAACAGTTTGTCCCACAGTCTGTGTGTGGGGGTGCGGAACAGTTTTTCTCACAGTCTGTGTGTGGGGGTGGGGAACAGTTTGTCTCAGTCTGTGTGTGGGGGGTGGGGAACAGTTTGTCTCAGTCTGTGTGTGGGGGTAGGGAACAGTTTGCCTCACAGTCTGTGTGTGGGGGTGGGGAACAGTTTGTCCCTCAGTCTGTGGGGGTCGGTTCCGAGTTCCAGTCACAGTCAGTTACTGGGCTTTAATGACAATGGAAGTTTCTGGAAACTCTGCGGGCCCGCAACTCCAGACAGGCCATGGAGCTTCTGCACCGCCTCCCGGTAATGGTTTCAGGGGATTACAGGGAATGGAACCCAGGCTCAGTAACAAGCGCCCAGCCCAGGGACCCTCGCACCTCAGCCAAGCCCGCACTGTTCCCCCGCTCCACCCCCGCACCCCCCGGACCCAGGCTGCTTCTACCTGACTCCGTCCCACAGGACGCTGAGCTGCTCCGTTCCTGTCCGATTCCAACCTCCCCTGCGATCGGTCCCTCAACCCGACCAAGGGCCTGCCCCAGCCGCGGACCTCGCCAGATAGCCCCTGCCCTGAGAAACCGGCCATCCTCTGGCGGACCCCTTGAGATCTTCTCGCAATCTCCTAGGGGGACACGGAGCCCTGGTTGAGAACCCCTACCTATTAGGTGAAATGGATGGGTAGAGAGTGGGTGGCAGTGAGGGAGTGTGGATGGCTGTGAAAGAGGGGTGTGTGGTTAGCAGCGATAGGGGGCAAAACGGATGGTAATGAAGGGGAGAAGGAAAGGGGTGATGTAAGAAAAGGAGACTGACCATCAAGTAACTTTAAAGTAAGCTTTAAGTAACTTATAAACACACTATATACAAGAGAGGTCTTTACCATGCCTCTGGTAGAAGCCCCTTACAATACTGAACAGACCAGTATTTATACCAGTCCAACAGGAAGTGACATTTACAGGAAGTGAGGTATGTACACAGTTCATAGTTCATAGTTCACAGGAAGTGATGACATAACTTCCCGGAAGTTAGCATTTTTATCACATTCTTCCCTCCTGCAGGATTAGGAGGCTGTGGTCTACCTTTTGGTCCGCAGCCGCCGAACAAGGAAGAGTCGTACCCGTTTGGATTCCCGTCGTAGAGGGTCGCTGGTCCGCTTACATGCGGTTGGCCATTGGTCAGAGTCTGTGTGGCCTGGATTGCCCTGTGAAGGGTCGGGGAGATCATGGCTTCGAGTGCGAGCCCCAATAGGTTCAAAGTCGGACTGCCTCTGTTCAGAGGGAGGTGCAGAGCTGGTCTGTGGCGGATCAGTACTTTCATGCACGGTACTGGGAGGGTCGCAACCTTGAGCACGGGGTTCTGCCGGCACCAAGCTAGTTGGTGTCCGATCAGGATCCTGGAGAGGGGTACCCGATAGGTCCCAAGAGTTTCCTGGTGAAATGCCATCACCCGATGTCCCACTAGGTCCTGGTGGGCAGGGAGCCAGATCCCGTAATGATACGGTAGATTCTCGGCCGTCGGAATATCGTATGTTTGCATAGGTGGGGTTGGCATCGGTTAGTTCGACCTCGTCTACAAGAGGGTCATTTTTAGACGTCCGAACGTATCTTCGGAGTAATACAGGTCCAGGAGTAGTTAGCCATGACGGGAGTGATGTTCCATGAGATGAGCGACGCTGGAATCCAAAGAACCGCTCATGAGGTGTAGTATTTGTGGCTGTAGAAAGCAGGGACCGTATAGAGTGCAATGCATCCGGAAGCACTGTTTCCCATTGCTGGTCTGGTAGGCCCCGAGATCTTAAAGCGAGACGTACGGAATTCCAGATGATACCGTTATACCTCTCTACCTGCCCATTTCCGATGGGATGGTATGGTGTTGTTTTGCTTGCAGCAATTCCCCGTTCTGAGAGGTAGTCCTTGAGTTCCCTTGACATAAAGGATGGACCCCGGTCTGAGTGAATATAAGCCGGCATGCCACAGAGAGAAAATACCTGCTCAAGGCAGCAGATTACTGTGGACGCCAGCATATTGGAGCAGGGGAAGGCAAACGGAAAACGTGAATATTCGTCGATCATGGTGAGCAAATATGTGTTCCGAGTTGAAGAGGGCACTGGGCCCTTAAAATCGATGCTAAGTCGTTGCATCGGTTGGGTTGCATGTATGAGTATACCATCTGAGGGGCGGAAGAACTGAGGTTTTAATTCCGCACAAAGCCGGCATTCTG
This sequence comes from Somniosus microcephalus, assembly GCF_052327205.1. NCBI lineage: Eukaryota > Metazoa > Chordata > Chondrichthyes > Squaliformes > Somniosidae > Somniosus > Somniosus microcephalus. Next base: position 320,571,441 of record NC_140990.1, on the reverse strand, counting down.
AGCATATTTTCTTTACATCTCCAGTGGAAAAAGGGAGATTCCGTGATCGTACGAAATGTAGCATGCGCGTAACGCCAGGATGACACAAACCATTGTGGACATCCATGAGAGTGGAGGATGACATAGTGGAGCAGAATGCCCGTGTGAGGGTGTCCGGGGCCACATTCTCCTTGCCAGGCCGATAGAGAATGGTATAACCAAAAGAGGCCAGTTCCATCCTCCAAAGTTGTATTTTATTATTCTTAATTTTGGTTCGTTTTCGATTATCGAGCATGAAGGCGACTGATCGTTGGTCCGTGATCAATGTAAAGTGCTGGCGAGCTAGAAAATGGTTCCACTTCCGTACTGCCTCTATGATGGCTGTGGCTTCTTTCTCAACCGGAGGATAATGTAGCTCGGCACCTTGTAAGGTCCTGGACATAAATGCTACAGGACGACCTTCCTGATTCAGAGTAGCCGAGATCGCCACCTCCGAGGCATCACATTCAACCACGAAAGGGAGATTCTCATCGATGGAGTGAAGAGCCGCTTTCTCCAACTGTTTTTTGAGAAGGTTAAAGGCTGCAACAGCCGCTGTTCCCAGTGGAAATGATCTAGCATGCAGCAAGGGTTGGATTTTGTCCGAAAAATGAGGAATCCATTTAGCGTAGTATGCAAACAGACCGAGAGCCCGACGTAAAGAAGCCGGATTCTTAGGTGACGGGAGCTCTTGGAGCGGGCGAAGTCTTTCTGGGTCTGGCTTAATGATACTATTGCCTACGCAGTAGCCAAGGATGTTGATGGTCGGTTGCGACTCAACAGATTTGGATTCATTCAGGGTCAAATTACGGCGATGGAGGGCATCCCAAAATTTTTGGAGGTTGGAGTCGTGTTCCTGTTGATCGTGACCTGCAATGGTAATGTTATCAAGATAGGGAAAAGTGTCCCTTAGGTTTTCCTGCTTAACCAGGCCATCCATTGCCCGTTGAAAGACAGCCACTCCATTAGTAACCCCGAATGGGAGGCGACGAAATTGGTACAGCCGTCCATTAGCCTCAAAGGCTGTGTACTGCTTATCTGAGACCTTCAAGGGTAACTGATGATAGGCACTTTTTAAATCGTAAGTTGAGAACACTTTGTATTCGGCCAGTTTATTAACCATATCATCAATGCGTGGCAATGGGTAGGCGTCCAAGTCGGTATATTGATTGATGGTTTGCGAATAATCGATGCATAGTCGCTGTTTGTGAGGTTTTAGAGGGTTCTTGACAATGACGACTTGAGCCCGCCAGGGCGACGAACATGGTTCAATGATATCCTCTGCTAGAAGTCGAGAGATTTCAGCCGCAATAAAAGATTGGTCTCCCTGATTAAAGCGCCGCGATTTCGTTATTATCGGTTGGCATTGAGGCGGAATACTGGCAAATAATGAGGGTTCATCAAGTGAAGCTGCTGATAATGCACAAAATGGTAATTTAGATGGTATATTAGAAATAGTAAGTCCGGGTTTGGATCCACCAAACTCAATGGTGAGTTTCTTATGCTGTTTTTGGAAGTCCAGCCCTAAGAGGAGATCACTACATAAGTCTTTGAGCACTGAAAGTCGGGTGGAGGGATACATACGACCATGAAGTGTCATATCAACAACACAAAAGCCGGAGATTCTGGTATTAAGTGATGACTGGGCCATCGCAATTGCCTGGTCCGATGGGAAGACATGTAGTTTCAATTTCGCAACAATCTGTTCCTTAATGAAACTATCAGTACTTCCTGAGTCAATTAAGGCATCTAAGGTATGCCCTTTAATTGAAATTTTTGTGGCTGCCTGAGACAGGTTCTGTGGGCAAGCAGCTGTAATTGGTGTCGTTGCACAGAGAGTGGCTAAAACTCTCGGTGTGCTTCTTCGGGAGAGAGCTCGAGAGGAAGCTTGATAGGTCCTAGCTGGAGCATCTTGATAGGCCCTAATTGGGGCAGCTCGGTAGGCCTTAGCTGGATTGGCCCTCGTAGAGGCCCTTGATAGGCAAACTTTAGCAAAGTGTCCTTTTTTCCCGCAATAACTGCAGATTGCATTGCGAGCAGGGCAGGTTTTCCTAGGGTGAAAAGCATCTCCACAAAAGAAGCATTCCTTCCTAGATTGCCAAGAGGCTGCTAAAGTGGGGTCGTCCTCCTCTTCTTCATCAGAATTATCAGAATTAGATTCCCCCATGATAGGGTTCACCCGAGACCGCTTGAATTGTCTGGTTGCAGCTACAGCAGCAGATCGAGATCTGGGCAGCTGATAGAGGTCTGCATTTCTCTTTGCCAAATCCAGTGAACAAGCTAGGTCAAAAGCTTTTTGTAGCTCAAGTGTTTTACTTTCTAGTAGACGCTGGCGTATAAATGGAGAGGCAATCCCGCAGATGAAAGCATCACGAATCATTTCTTGGCGGTACAGCTCAGCTGAGGCTGCCTGAAAGTTACAATCTACGCTGAGCCTGCGAAGTTCTTGCAGGAATTCGTCAATTGATTCCCCTGGCCCTTGTCGGGCTGTGGCCAGTAGATGTCTAGCATAGACCTCATTTGGGGTCTTCGCATACAGTTTCTTAAGTGCCCGAATCACCTCTTCGTAATTATCCCATTCATCAACATATTCGAACACTTTTGGGGTCACATAATTGACAAGTATCTTCAATTTAGCAGGAGCATCCACTTTACATTCATCCAGAAAATTCTCAAAAGTACGATACCAATGCTTCCATACCCTGCCAGCTGCTGGTGTATTCGGGTCCAAGTCCAGACGAATAGGTCTAAGGATTTTATCCATGATGGGTGGTTCCCTGGATCCTTAACTTCCGAGTTTGTCTGAAGGTCTAGTATTTGTCAGTGTAAATACTAAGTTACTTAAATTGATGTAAGAAAAGGAGACTGACCATCAAGTAACTTTAAAGTAAGCTTTAAGTAACTTATAAACACACTATATACAAGAGAGGTCTTTACCATGCCTCTGGTAGAAGCCCCTTACAATACTGAACAGACCAGTATTTATACCAGTCCAACAGGAAGTGACATTTACAGGAAGTGAGGTATGTACACAGTTCATAGTTCATAGTTCACAGGAAGTGATGACATAACTTCCCGGAAGTTAGCATTTTTATCACAAGGGGGAAATGAAAAGAGATAATGGAAAGTGGATGGCCATGATGGGGAAGAAGAAGGGAGAAGCTGGGAGGGACACTTTGTGGAGGCAGGAGTCGAGTGGCAGTATTAACGTGAGGGGGGGGAAGGGAAGAGGACCAGGGTCAGGGGAGGGCATGCAAGAGTGGGCCAGTTTAACTGGATTAGGGAGCGAAGTGCGTCACCTTAAATTGGCAAGTGAGAGGGACAAGTGTGCCGATATTAACTGGGAAGCATTGGAGAGGAGATTTTCCCTGTGAAAAGTTGGGAGTTGGATCTGGTTCAGTGTCCAGTGTGGTAGAGTGCCTTTGTGAATTGAGGGGGTGGGGTGGGAGCTGGTTGAACGTGTGACTGCGACCGCTGAGGCAACCTTTGAGTTAGCGACGGCCTGTTGAAAATCAAAATGTCCCTTTGTTACTTTTTTAAGACTAAAATAAAACTATTAATTGTGAAATATGAAATGGAACCAGAATGAACCATATTTCATGTTTTTTTAAAAATGTTTTCTGAGGGAGCTACCCTCAGATCCGGCCCAGAAACGTCACAGCGAGTTGGCCCCGTCAATAGTTGGATCTCTTTTGAGGCTTTCCTCTACTTAGGTTTTTTTCTCCCTTCAATACAAGTCTTTTTGTTATCAATACAAGATCGCTGTGTATACCGACAACATAAGATACAAAGCCTTTGTCAAGCCGTGCATTCAAAGGCCAAGACTGCCTTTGAGTTGCCAGCATTGTTGAAGCTTTTGCTAGTTTTCTAGGTCTGGCCTGTGTGAAAAGCAGTGAAGCAAACACTAGCCAAGTATATCTGCTTAGATACAATCTCTTCAAATAAAAGCTGTGGCTCAGTGGGCAGCACTCTTGGTTCTGAGTTAACAAGGTTGTGGGTTCAAGGCCTGCTCCAAAATCCAGGCTGACACTCCCAGTGCAGTGCTGAGGGAGTGCGGCACTGTCAGAGGTGCCGTCTTTCAGATGAGACGTTAAACCGAGGCCCCGTCTGCCCTCTCAGGTGGGTGTAAAAGATCCCGCGACACTATTTTGAAGAAGAGCAGGGGAGTTATCCCCAATGTCCTGGGCCAATATTTATCCCTCAATCAACATCACTAAAAGACAGATTATCTGGTCAATATCACGTTGCTGTTTGTGGGAGCTTGCTGTGCGCAAATTGGCTGCCACGTTTCCTACATTACAACAGTGACTACACTTCAGAAGTACTTCATGGGCTGTAAAGTGCTTTGGGATGTCCTGAGGTTGTGAAAGGCGCTATATAAATGCAAGTCTTCTTTCTTTCTCTCCAATGACCCTTTTTGCAATGGGGGGAGACCAATGCTCCATGATGGAGTTAGGCAGGGAATTCCAGGATTTTACAGTTCTCTGTGTTAGAATTTATTTAAATCATGCATAAACTGTCTCAAGCTTTGACCAAGCACTCACCTGTTTTATGACCTCATTCAGCAGCTCATCTACAAAGAATCCTATTGGATTGGACTATCCTGTGGGATGTAAGATCAGTACCAATTGAATTATTCTCAAACCTTTTAAAAGAAAGAACTTGAATTTGCGTAGCTTTTTTCAAGACCTCAGGACATCCCAAAGCACTTTACAGCCAAAAAAGTGCTTTTGAGGTGTAGTCACCAATATCCCACTAAGGTGCGCAGCCGCGCACCAATCGGGAGGTCCCAAGCAGGCCACGCACCAATCGGGAGGTCCCGAGCAGGCCGAGCACCAATCGGGAGGTCCCGAGCAGGCCGAGCACCAATCAGGAGGTCCCGAGCAGGCCGAGCACCAATCGGGAGGTCCCGAACAGGCCGAGCACCAATCGGGAGGTCCCGAGTGTTGTGTATGTACCTTTAAGGGAATAACTGGTCTCAGACTGCAGTACCGGCAGTGACCACCCCTGTATAAAAGGCCCTAGCAGGCTTCTGTAGTTTCAGTTTCCAGGTTGTCTCCATTCAGTAAAGACTTGTTATAATCAACTCCTGCAGTCCGTGTCTCAATTATACACGGACATAATACTGGCGACGAGTAAGAAACGAACTTACCTGCAACTCGGCAGCACCTCAGACGACGTTATTGAAGGTCGGAGCTAGAAGAAAGAAAAAAAATAATAATCCAAAGAAACTCAAGAAACGGGCGTCGACCGTGGGCAACTGCCCTCCAAATCATCGAATTGAAAAATTGCAGGAGAGACTGTCGAGAGCCAGGCTTGGTTCTCCAGTCTGTGGTTTTCCAGCTAATCGGGCTGGTGGCAGGTAGTGCACTGATCCTTCCTGGGCTGCGGCGGGCTAGAGCTCGATCGGGTGGCTCTGCAACGGGGCCGGACAGCGAGTCGGGAAGCAAAGAGAGAGAGAGAGGGTGGAGCACACAGGGCGCGGCCGGTGCTTCGAAGCCGGGCAGCGTTCGGACCTAAGAAGAGGGAGGGAAGTGTCCCAGAGGGTCCGCTCCACGACTGGAACGGTTCTTCAATTAACGGAGCAAATATTGAAGCGCGATAGAAAAATAAAAATACCGCGGAGAGCGGCGTTGGCAGCAGCGATCGGGGAGGCGCGAAGACCATAGGGCGTCGCCATTACAGGATAGTAAAATAAATATAATCGCCAGCAACAGCGTTGGCAGCAGTGGCGGGAAAGCGCGGGAGGCGCCATCTTAACTCGGCGGGGAAGAAGGAAAAGCGCGGGAGGCGCCATCTTAGATTTTCAAGATGCCAAAGACTGGCGATATCACTGCCTTCGATAATGCAATAGAAGACTGGACCACGTATGTGGAAAGAGTCGAGGTATATTGCGAGGCAAACGAAATAGCTGATGAGAAAAAGGCATCGGTATTGCCAAATTTACTGGGCGCAAGAACGTACAGATCTGATTACTCCAGCCAAACCAAAGGCGAAGAGTTTTAACGAAATTGTTGCTATCCTACAGGAACACCTAAATCCTACACCGCTGCTGATAGCAGAAAGATTTAAATTCCACAGGAGAAATCAGCATAAAAATGAGAGCAATGCTGATTACCTTACGGAACTACGCAAGCTATCAAAGCACTGCCAGTTCGGAGCAGGACTGGCAGATACCTTACGGGACAAATTTGTCTGTGGACTCCTGAGTGAAGGAACCCAGAAGAGGTTACTCTCAGAGAAAGAGCTGATGCTAGATAAGGCTTTCAGCGTGGCAGTATCGTATGAAGCAGCAGCAAGGGGAGCTGCGGAAATACAACAAAAGCCACAGGAATACGGCACCCACGAAATGACACGGGGATTTGCAAAATGTTATCGCTGCGGCAGAACAAACCATGACCAGAAGGACTGCTGGTCCAAGGACAAAATATGCAGGCAATGCAGAAAGATGGGACACATTGCACGAGGTTGCAGGTCTGGGAAGAAGACCAACGACAACAAAAAGGCTACTAAGGAACCGTACAGGAAAGTACAAAAGATGACGGACAGTAGTTCCGAAGACCAGATGAGCGATAGTGAATCCGGGAACAAGAGACTAAGCTGTCTCAAACTTCACAACGTAATCGCAAAAGAGGATCACCGAACCATTTGGGTCACCTTCACGATAGGGTCCCAAGTCAAAATGGAATTGGATACAGGATCAGCTCTAACCGTCATGAATCGACGAGACTACGAGCGGCTATTCTCACACATACCCTTGAGAGAGACATCCATTGTCTTGAGGACGTATACGGGGCAAAAAGTATACCCCAGAGGAAAAATAAGGGTGCCTGTCGAATACAACGGCAAGAAAATACGGAAATTGTATCTCTACATTCTGCAAGATGGTAGACCACCGTTATTGGGACGTGAATGGATCAGAAAGATAAGTTTAGACTGGCACTCCATTCAGGCACTGACGGTGGCTGGTAAAAAGGATGACGACATCACTCCTGGACGATTGTCAACAATCTTAGCTGATGCCAAAGAGGTATTTCAACAAGAACTGGGCACTCTTAAAGGCGTAACCGCCTCGATAAAAATAGAGGAGAATGCAATTCCCAAGTTTTTCAAAGCAAGACCGGTAACATATGCAATTCGCCCAGCCGTCGAGGCAGAGCTGGAGAATCTGGAGAATGCAGGCGTGTTATCTAAGGTAGACTGGAGCGAGTGGGCGACATCCATCGTTCCTGTCATGAAAAAAACGTTAAACAATAAGTCTGAGGAGCCAAGGAAGGTTCGCATCTGTGGAGACTTCAAGGTGACGGTGAACCCAGTCCTTCACACAGTATAACATCCTCTTCCAATGATAGAAGATATCTTCGCCTCACTATCTGGAGGGAAGCGTTTTACAAAAATTGACCTAGCACAAGCATATTTGCAGATGGAGGTTGAAGAATCCTCTAGGAAGTATCTCACGATAAACACTCACAAAGGTCTTTACCAGTATAATCGACTGGTATTCGGAGTAGCATCAGCTCCGGCGATATGGCAAAGAGCGATGGAACAAGTCCTGCAAGGGATTCCGGGGACTCAGTGTTACTTGGACGACATCCTAGTGACAGGTGAAGATGACAGTGAACACCTTGCCAACCTAGAGCAGGTGCTCACTAGACTACGTGAACATGGGCTACGAGCCAATCGCCCCAAGTGCGAGTTTTTTAAGAAACAGATATCGTATTGTGGCCACGTGATTGATGAAGAGGGGTTGCATAAGTCCCCTGACAAAATTGAAGCGGTAGTTAAGGCTCCAGCGCCTGAAAATGTGTCGCAACTGAGGTCATTCCTCGGATTGGTGAATTACTACCATAAGTTTTTGCCGAATTTGTCCACAATTCTGCATCCACTGAACGCCCTACTACGAATGGGAGTAGCATGGAAATGGAGCGATGAATGCAAGCGGGCCTTTCAGAAGAGTAAGGACCGAATCACTTCAAGAGAAGTATTGGCTCACTACAACCCATCACTACCGATAAGACTGGCGTGTGATGCGTCTCCCTACGGCATTGGGGCGGTACTGTCACATAAATTCCTTGATGGTTCAGAGAGGCCGATAGCTTTTGCGTCACGCTCGTTAACTTCAGCCGAGCGTAACTACGCCCAGATTGACAGAGAGGCCCTCAGCCTGGTGTAGGGGGTGAAGAAGTTCAATCACTACCTGCACGGTCAGAAATTTACTCTACTAACTGATCATCAACCTCTCGTCTCCATTTTCAACCCTCAGAAGGGCGTACCGATAATGACGGCACAACGGCTACAGAGGTGGTCCCTTTTCCTAGGGGCTCACCAATATGACATCGAGTACAAAGGAACTAAACGGCATGGGAATGCTGATGGATTGTCGCGCCTACCGTTGCCGACGGTGGAAGAAGAAGGCAGTGGATCCAGTGGAGTTATTCCACTCGACTATAGTCGAATGTCTCCTTGTGACGAATGCAAACATAGAAAAGGAAACACGAAATGACCCGACACTCTCCTGGGTCTCTGATTTAACGGTGAAGGGATGGCCAGCACATGGCGAACCACTGCTGCCAGCATTCTCGCCGAGAAGAGAACAGCTGTCAGTGTGCAGAGGAACCTTGATGTGTGGATCCAGAGTAGTAATTCCACCCAAATTGAAGGATAGAGTGCTCAATGAGCTTCATGAGGGTCATCTGGGAGGGGTAAAAATGAAGAATTTAGCCAGAGCGTTTGTGTGGTGGCCGGGAATCGATAGAGAAATCGAAGAGATGACCAAGAGCTGTACAGGATGCCAGAAGGTCCAAAAAGCCCCACCACAAGCCCCTCTACATCCATGGGAGTGGCCCTCATCTCCATGGAAAAGGGTGCACATTGATTTTGCTGGTCCCTTTATGGACTCGATGTTTTTAATTGCGGTGGATGCACATTCAAAGTGGCCAGAGGTAATAAAAATGTCCTCAACCACCACAGAAAAAACTATCACAGTCTTACGAACCATATTCGCCAGGAATGGGCTGCCTGAACAGATTTGCTCTGACAATGGACCACAGTTTGTGTCTGAAGAGTTCCGGAGGTTCTTAAAGAACAATGGTGTTAAACATTACACATCCGCCCCATATCATCCAGCCACTAATGGATTGGCCGAGAGGTTTGTTCAAACATTCAAGAAGGCTATCAAGGCAATGTGTAATGAAGATATACCCCTACAACACAAGGTGGATAACTTCTTGTTTGCCTACACATGCGGTTACCAACCAAACTCCAGCCATGATGTTCTTCAATCGAAGACTACGATGCCGCTTGGATTTGGTTAAGCCAAACGTCAGAAGAGATGTGGAGAACAGGCAGCTTCAGAATATGAATGAAAGGCCGACCAGGAGTTTTAAGATAGGTCAACCAGTTTTGGCCCGGGACTACCGCACAGAGAAATGGCAGCCAGGAAAGATCTGTACACGGCAAGGACCTCTAATGTATACCGTGGATGTTGGGGAGAGCATTGTAAGATGCCATGCTGACCAGATTCTAGAGTCACTGGAAAACGTCAACTCCACACCACGATCTGATACACCTGACGATGAAACCGAAGTACCAATTGCATCTACCGCAGAATCGGTGATATTGGAAGCAGACGAACCAAACAACGACATTGATCCCGACTCAACCTTGCCAGAAGAACCTGATATCCCAAAGAGGCGTTATCCAGACAGAATCAGGAAGCCTCCTCAAAGACTGAACTTATAATTGCTTAACTTCAACCAATGTATCTCGCAACCGTAATTGTAATTAGTTATTATTTAGTTGTTAAATGAATGTTATGTACTGTTTATCTAAAAGGGGAGGAATTGTTGTGTATGTACCTTTAAGGGAATAACTGGTCTCAGACTGCAGTACCGGCAGTGACCACCCCTGTATAAAAGGCCCTAGCAGGCTTCTGTAGTTTCAGTTTCCAGGTTGTCTCCATTCAGTAAAGACTTGTTATAATCAACTCCTGCAGTCCGTGTCTCAATTATACACGGACATAATACCGAGGAGGCCACGCACCAATCGGGAGGTCCCGAACAGGCCGAGCACCAATCGGGAGGTCCCGAGCAGGCCGAGCACCAATCAGGAGGTCTTGAGCAGGCCACGCACCAATCGGGAGGTCCCGAGCAGGCCGAGCACCAATCGGGAGCTCCCGAGCAGGCCGAGCACCAATCGGGAGGTTCCGAGCCGGCCCGTGCACCAATCGGGAGATCCCGAGCAGGCCGCTCACCAATCGGGAGGTCCCGAGCAGGCCGCCCACCAATCGGGAGGTCCCGAGCAGGCCGCCCACCAATCGGGAGGTCCCGAGCAGGCCGCCCACCAATCGGGAGGTCCCGAGCAGGCCGCCCACCAATCGGGAGGTCCCGAGCAGGCCACCCACCAATCGGGAGGTCCCGAGCAGGCCGCCCACCAATCGGGAGGTCCCGAGCAGGCCGCCCACCAATCGGGAGGTCCCGAGCAGGCCGCCCACCAATCGGGAGGTCCCGAGCAGGCCGCGGACCAATCGGGAGGTCCCGCGCAGCTGCTGCCTTCCTTGTCCCACCTCCTGCTCCCTCGACGCTATTCCCACCAAACTGCTGATCACCCAACTTCCTTTTCTGGCTCCCATGTTAGCTGACATTGTTAACGGTTCTCTCTCCTCAGGTACTGTTCCCCTCTCCCTCAAATCTGCCGTCATCACCCCCTCCTCAAAAAACCAAACCTTGATCCCTCCGTCCTTGCAAACTATCGCCCCATCTCCAACCTCCCTTTCCTCTCCAAACTCCTTGAACGTGTTGTCGCCTCCCCAATCCGTGCCCATCTTTCCCGCAACTCCATGTTTAAATCCCTGCAATCAGGTTTCCACCCTTGCCACAGTACCGAAAAGGTTCTCATCAAAGTCACAAATTACATCCTTTGTGACTGTGACAAAGGTAAACTATCCCTCCTCGTCCTTCTTGACTTGTTTGCAACCTTTGACACGGTTGACCACTTCATCCTTCTCCAGCAACTCTCCACCGTCGTTCAGCTGGGTGGGACTGCACTCGCCTGGTTCCATTCTTATCTATCTAATCGTAGCCAGAGAATCACCTGCAATGGCTTCTCTTCCCGTTCCTGCATCGTTACCTCTGGTGTCCCCCAAGTATCTATCCTTGGCCCCCTCCTATTTCTCATCTACACGTTGCCCCTTGGCGACATCATCTGAAAACACAGCGTCAGTTTCCACATGTACGCTGATGACACCCAGCTCTACCTCACTACCTCTTCTCTCGACCCCTCCACGGTGTCTAAATTGTCAGACTGCTTGTCCGACATACAGTTCTGGATGAGCAAAAATTTTCTCCAATTAAATATTGGGAAGACTGAAGCCATTGTTTTCGGTCCCCGCCATGAACTCCATTCCCTAGCCACTGACTCCATCCCTCTCCCTAACATCTGTCTGAGGCTGAACCACACTGTTTGCAACCTTGGTGTCATATTTGACCCTGAAATGAGCTTCCGACCACATATCCGCAGCATAACTAAGACCGCCTATTTCCACCTCCGTAACATCGCCCGTCTCCACCCTTGCCTCAGCTCATCCGCTGCTGAAACCCTCATCCATGCCTTTGTTACCTCTAGACTTGCCTATTCCAACACACTCCTGGCTGGCCTCCCACATTCCACCCTACGTAAACATGAGGTCATCTAATACTCAGCTGCCCGTGTCCTAACTCTCACCAAGTCCCGTTCACCCATCACCCCTGTGCTCGCTGACCTACATTGGCTCCCAGTTAAGCAGCGCCTCAATTTCAAAATTCTCATCCTTGTTTTTAAATCCCTCCATGGCCTCGCCCCTTCCTATCTCTGTAATCTCCTCCAGCCCCACAACCCCCCCGAGATATCTGCGCTCCTCTAATTCTGGCCTCTTGAGGATCCCTGATTATAATCGCTCCACCATTGGTGGTCGTGCCTTCTGTTGCCTCGGCCCTAAGCTCTGGAATTCCCTCCCTAAACCTCTCCGCCTCGCTACCTCTCCTTCCTCCTTTAAGACGCTCCTTAAAACCTACCTCTTTGACCAAGCTTTTGGTCACCTGCCCTAATTTAGCCTTATGAGGCTCGGTGTCAAATTTTTTGTCTTAAAATACTCCTGTGCAGCGCCTTGGGACGTTTTACTACGTTAAAGGCACTATATAAATACAAGTTGTTGTTGTTGTCTTTGCAGATTTGAATGTGGTTTTTTTTCTTCTCAATACCGCAAGACCAATATCCTGTTCGGATAGATTTATAACATACATTGCATGTATCCTGCCAACCGTCAATATCTTAAACCACTTGCTATGAAAATCAACATTATACACTAGGAGCTAAGGCCGTCAGTATCAGCCAATCAGATCAGCTGATAGCCAAGACAGTTCGGCTTTCAGAATCAATCCGAAAGGTTGAAGAGTGGGACTGGATCCCCGTTTGAACCAATCGGACCTGTTCGAGAACAAGATTGGAGGCTGCTTGACCAACCATTGGAGGCTGCTTGACCAACCAATCAGGCCACTGTTTGTCGCGTAAGAACTTTCGGCAGAAGAGTTCCAAGATGAGCTGATGGCCTTTGAGAGCAGTTGTAGCCGTGTTTATTTAGGGCTGGCCTGCGAAGAAATTGCTAAAATGCTGCTTTTAAAACATTTTATTTTCCTCAAAGCAGCTTTCAGTGGCATGCCCAGTGATTGTTTTATGTGATAGTTATTTTTTCCATGGCTGGTTGCAATATTAGTGACATAAGACCATTAAGATAATTGGCGAAATGTCCAAGGGGTGGGGGAGAAGAAGATGATTTTTATTGATCCAGCGAGTTGTTATGATCTGGAAATGCACTGCCTTACAAAGGGCGGTGGAAGCAGATTCAATAGGAGCTTTCAAAAAGGAATTGGAAAAGTACTTGAAAAGGAGCCATTTACGCCGCTAGAGGGACTAATTGGACAGCTCTTCCGGCACAGGCACGATGGGCCGAATGGCCTTCTGTGCTGTACGATTCTATAATGAGGATGGTGTTCCCTGAAGTGAAAGTGTTAACTGGCCTTGTTTAAGCATTCCCGTCTTGTGGAATTACCTGCGTTTGGGGGGAAAAAAATAGGGAATTGGGCTGGAGCAGTTGGCGGTGGGAGGTCATGTGACGAAACTTCCAGGTCAATGTCCAACCAGCACTGCCAACCTTACCCCCCCTCTAGGTACCTCACCCAACGGTTGTTCTTCATGTGCGCGAGTAGGCAGTTCCAACCTTTTTTCGGGCCTTTCTATTTGAGCCATACCATTGTGGTCGTCGTCGCTCTTGTGGTCCTCCTGTACTCCAAATACCCAGTCCGACATTTGTAGAATCAGAGAAATTTACAGCGCAGGAGGAAGCCATTCGGCCCATCTTGTCCGTGCCGGCCGACAAAGAGCTCTCCCAGCCTAATCCCACTTTCCAAGTGACAAAAGTAACACTTTGAGAACTTCTGAAACCCAATACAGTACTTGATATTGTTGAGGTTGTAGGACATCACAAAAGCCAGCAAAAGACTTGCATTGAAAGGAAAGATCTGGTTCATTTTCTGCATTGAATCTTAACGGCAGCATTACTTTTCACACAAGTAGACTTAAACACTTTACATAAGCCACATTTTGTCACTGAAAAAGGTTTTATTGATATTTGGTACAATTCTTTAATATTTAAACAGGGCTATATACCTCATTCTTCATAAACTTGGAATTCAAGTGCATATCCAAGCACTTTTTAAATGTGATGAGAGCTTTCCCCTCTACCACCCTTTCAGGCACTGAGTTCCAGACCCCCACCACCCTTTGGATGAAAAAGTTTCTCATTAAATCCCCTCTAAACTTCCGACCAATTACTTTAAATCTATGCCCCCCTGGTTATTGACCCCTCTGCTAAGGGAAATAGGTCTTTCCTATCCACTCTATCTAGGCCCCTCAGAATTTTATACACCTCAATTAGGTCTCCCCTCAGCCTCCTCTGTTCCAAAGAAAGCAACCCCAGCCTATCCAATCTTTCCTCATAGCTAAAATTCCCCAGCCCAGGCAACAACCTCGTAAATCTCCTCTGTACCCTCTCTGGTGCAATCACATCCTTCCTGTAATGTGGTGACCAGAACTGCACGCAGTATTCTAGCTGAGGCCTAACTAGTGTTTTATACAGTTCAAGCATAACCTCCCTGCTCTTATATTCTATGCCTTGGCTAATAAAGGAAAGTATCCCGTATGCCTTCTTAACCACCTTGCCTTCAGGGATCTGTGGACATGCACTCCAAGGTCCCTCTAATCTTCTGCACTTCTCAGTGTCCTATAGTCCAACACCGCCTTCAGTGTGCCAGTGCAGCCTTCGGTCGCCTGAGGAAGAGAGTGTTTGAAGACCAGGACCTCAAACCCGGCACTAAGCTCATGGTCTACAGAGCAGCAGTGATACCCGCCCTGCTGTATGCCTCAGAGACATGGACCATGTACAGCAGGCACCTCAAAGCACGGGAGAGGTACCACCATTGCTGCCTCCGCAAGATCCTGCAAATCCATTGGCAGGATAGGCGCACCAACGTCAGTGTTCTTGCTCAGGCCAACATCCCCAGCATTGAAGCTTTGACCACGCTCAATCAGCTCCGATGGACGGGTCACATTGTCCGCATGCCCGATACGAGACTCCCAAAACAAGCGCTCTACTCGGAGCTCCGGCACGGCAAGAGAGCCCCAGGTGGACAGAGGAAACGCTTCAAGGACACCCTCAAAGCCTCCTTGAAAAAGTGTAACATCCCCACCGACACCAGGGAATCCCTGGCCCAAGACCGCACAAAGTGGAGAAGCATCCGGGAAGGGGCCGAACACCTCGAGTCTCTTCGGCGGGAGCAAGCGGAAGCCAAGCGCAGGCAGCGCAAGGACAGCACGTCAACCCAAGCACCCCACCCACCCGCCCCTGTGAGAGACTGTAGGTCCCGCATTGGACTCATCAGTCACCCGCGAACTCATTTTTAATGTGGCAGCAAGTCATCCTCGGTTCCGAGGGACTGCCTAAGAGAAGAGATTCCCTTGCCTTGTTAGCCTTCCCCAAATGCATTACGTATCTTGCACTTCTCTGGATTGAATTCCATTTGCCACTGTTCTCCCCACCTGACCAGTCCATTGATATCTTCCTGCAGTCTACAGCGTTCTTCTTCATTATCAACCACACGGCCAATTTTTGTATCGTCTGAAACTTCTTAATCATACTCCCTCCATTCAAGTCCAAATCATTGATATATACATTGATCTTCCTGCTTCCTGATTACTCACTGCTTTGAAACCAGAGGCTCATGGTGCTGCCTGTTAAACAAGCTCATTCTTTCCCAAGACTTCAAAACTGTGGCAGTGTGATGGAATACTCTCCACTTGCCTGGATGAGTGCATTTCTAACAACACTCGAGAAACTTGACACCAGGATAAAGCAGCCCATGATTGGCACCCCATCCACCACCTTAAACATTCACTCCCTCCACCACCAGCGCACCGTGGTTGCAGTGTGTACCATCTATAAAATGCACTGCAGCAACTCGCCAAGGCTTCTTCGGCAGCACCTCCCAAACCCGCGACCTCTACCACCTAGAAGGACAAGGGCAGCAGGTGAAAGGAACACCATTGCCTCCAAGTCACACGCCATCCTGACTTGGAAATATATCGCCGTTCCTTCATCGTCGCTGGGTCAAAATCCTGGAACTCCCTCCCTAACAGCACTGTGGGAGTACCTTTACCACACGGACTGCAGCGGTTCAAGAAGGCGGCTCACCAGCACCTTCTCAAGGACAACTAGGGATGGGCAATAAATGCTGGGAATGCCAGCGATGCCCACATCCCAGGAACGAATAAAAAAAAGTAATTCCCTCCCTTAGTGTTTCCCTTCCTTCTACAATCTCCAGGCTTTTTAAACCCAAGCTGAGCCTCACCAAACTACAAATTGCTGATTTACCTCATATTCCCTCCTATTCTTTTCAGACTTGATGTCCCTGACCTTTCACCTAGCTTTCTCAATTTTACAAAAAGCCTCTGTGGAATAAAATCGAAGTTGGCTCACAGGTCATCTGGCAATATGTTGTACACAAGGATTACTGCAGTGTAAATGAGAGTTGATCTGTTTGAACCACAGTAGGTACTGAATAAACAGTCTCAAGAGCACGTTCCTTATATCGGGGTTCTCAACCACTTTGCTTCTGCGGTCCCTCTCTCGTGTTATAAAAATTCCGTGGACCCCCATAACACAACAAAACAATTTTTTCTCTATAAATTGTGGAGGGCGGGGGGAACAGTTTGTCCCTCAGTCTGTGTGTGGGGGTGGGGAACAGTTTGTCCCTCAGTTTGTGTGTGGGGGTGGGGAACAGTTTGTCCCTCAGTCTGTGTGTGGGGCTGGGGAACAGTTTGTCCCTCAGTGTGGGGGTGGGGAACAGTTTGTCTCACAGTCTGTGTGTGTGGGGGTGGGGAACAGTTTGTCTCACAGTCTGTGTGTGGGGGTGGGGAATAGTTTGTCTCAGTTTGTGTGTGGGGGTGGAGAACAGTTTGTCTCACAGTCTGTTTGTGGGGGTGGGGAACAGTTTGTCTCACAGTTTGTGTGTGGGGGTGGGGAACAGTTTGTCCCTCAGTCTGTGTGTGGGGGTGGGGAACAGTTTGTCCCTCAGTCTGTGTGTGGGGGTGGGGAACAGTTTGTCCCTCAGTCTGTGTGTGGGGGTGGGGAACAGTTTGTCTCACAGTCTGTGTGTGTGGGGGTGGGGAACAGTTTGTCTCACAGTCTGTGTGGGGGTGGGGAACAGTTTGTCTCAGTCTGTGTGTGGGGGTGGGGAACAGTTTGTCCCACAGTCTGTGTGTGGGGGTGGGGAACAGTTTGTCCCACAGTCTGTGTGTGGGGGTGGGGAACAGTTTGTCTCACAGTTTGTGTGTGGGGGTGGGGAACAGTTTGTCCCACAGTCTGTGTGTGGGGGTGGGGAACAGTTTGTCTCACAGTTTGTGTGTGGGGGTGGGGAACAGTTTGTCCCACAGTCTGTGTGTGGGGGTGGGGAACAGTTTGCCCCACAGTTTGTGTGTGGGGTTGGGGAACAGTTTGTCCCACAGTCTGTGTGTGGGGGTGGGGAACAGTTTGTCCCACAGTCTGTGTGTGGGGGTGGGGAACATTTTGTCTCACAGTTTGTGTGTGGGGGTGGGGAACAGTTTGTCCCACAGTCTGTGTGTGGAGGTGGGGAACAGTTTGCCTCACAGTTTGTGTGTGGGGGTGGGGAACAGTTTGTCCCTCAGTTTATGTGTGGGGGTGGGGAGCAGTTTGTCCCTCAGTCTGTGTGTGGGGGTGGGGAACAGTTTGTCTCACCGTCTGTGTGGGGGTGGGGAACAGTTTGTCTCAGTCTGTGTGTGGGGTTGGGGAACAGTTTGTCCCTCAGTCTGTGTGTGGGGGTGGGGAACAGTTTGCCTCACAGTTTGTGTGTGGGGGTGGGGAACAGTTTGTCCCTCAGTCTGTGTGTGGGGGTGGGGAACAGTTTGTCCCTCAGTCTGTGTGTGGGCGGGGGGAACAGTTTGTCCCTCAGTCTGTGTGTGGGCGGGGGGAACAGTTTGTCCCTCAGTCTGTGTGTGGGGGTGGGGAACAGTTTGTCTCACCGTCTGTGTGGGGGTGGGGAACAGTTTGTCTCAGTCTGTGTGTGGGGTTGGGGAACAGTTTGTCCCTCAGTCTGTGTGTGGGGGTGGGGAACAGTTTGTCTCACAGTCTGTGTGTGGGGTTGGGGAACAGTTTGTCCCTCAGTCTGTGTGTGGGGGTGGGGAACAGTTTGTCCCTCAGTCTGTGTGTGGGGGTGGGGAACAGTTTGTCTCACAGTCTGTGTGTGGGGGTGGGGAACAGTTTGTCTCACAGTCTGTGTGTGTGGGGGTGGGGAACAGTTTGTCTCACAGTCTGTGTGGGGGTGGGGAACAGTTTGTCTCAGTCTGTGTGTGGGGGTGGGGAACAGTTTGTCTCACAGTTTGTGTGTGGGGGTGGGGAACAGTTTGTCTCAGTCTGTGTGTGGGGGTGGGGAACAGTTTGTCTCAGTCTGTGTGTGGGGGTGGGGAACAGTTTGTCTCACAGTCTGTTTGTGGGGGTGGGGAACAGTTTGTCTCAGTCTGTGTGTGGGGGTGGGGAACAGTTTGTCTCAGTCTGTGTGTGGGGGTGGGGAACAGTTTGTCTCACAGTCTGTGTGTGGGGGTGGGGAACAGTTTGTCCCTCAGTCTGTGTGTGGGGGTGGGGAACAGTTTGTCCCTCAGTCTGTGTGTGGGGGTGGGGAACAGTTGGTCCCTCAGTCTGTGTGTGGGGGTGGGGAATAGTTTGTCTCACAGTCTGTGTGTGGGGGTGGGGAACAGTTTGTCTCACAGTTTGTGTGTGGGGGTGGGGAACAGTTTGTCTCACAGTCTGTGTGTGGGGGTGGGGAACAGTTTGTCTCACAGTCTGTGTGTGGGGGGGTGGGGAACAGTTTGTCTCACAGTCTGTGTGTGGGGGTAGGGAACAGTTTCCCTCACAGTCTGTGTGTAGGGGTGGGGAACAGTTTGTCCCTCAGTCTGTGGGGGTTGGTTCCGAGTTCCAGTCACAGTCAGTTACTGGGCTTTAATGACAATGGAAGTTTCTGGAAACTCTGCGGGCCCGCAACTCCAGACAGGCCATGGAGCTTCTGCACCGCCTCCCGGAGCCTCCCGGTAATGGTTTCAGGGGATTACAAGGCCTGGAACCCAGGCTCAGTAACAAGCGCCCAGCCCAGGGACCCTCGCACCTCAGCCAAGCCCGCACTGTTCCCCCGCTCCACCCCCGCACCCCCCGGACCCAGGCTGCTTCTACCTGACTCCGTCCCACAGGACGCTGAGCTGCTCCGTTCCTGTCCGATTCCAACCTCCCCTGCGATCGGTCCCTCAACCCGACCAAGGGCCTGCCCCAGCCGTGGACCTCGCCAGATAGCCCCTGCCCCGAGAAACCGGCCATCCTCTGGCGGACCCCTTGAGATCTTCTCGCAATCTCCTAGGGGGACACGGAGCCCTGGTTGAGAACCCCTGCCTTATAATACCTATTAGGTGAAATGGATGGGTAGAGAGTGGGTGGCAGTGAGGGAGTGTGGATGGCTGTGAAAGAGGGGTGTGTGGTTAGCAGCGATAGGGGGCAAAACGGATGGTAATGAAGGGGAGAAGGAAAGGGGGAAATGAAAAGAGATAATGGAAAGTGGATGGCCATGATGGGGAAGAAGAAGGGAGAAGCTGGGAGGGACACTTTGTGGAGGCAGGAGTCGAGTGGCAGTATTAACGTGAGGGGGGGGAAGGGAAGAGGACCAGGGTCAGGGGAGGGCATGCAAGAGTGGGCCAGTTTAACTGGATTAGGGAGCGAAGTGCGTCACCTTAAATTGGCAAGTGAGAGGGACAAGTGTGCCGATATTAACTGGGAAGGATTGGAGAGGAGATTTTCCCTGTGAAAAGTTGGGAGTTGGATCTGGTTCAGTGTCCAGTGTGGTAGAGTGCCTTTGTGAATTGAGGGGGTGGGGTGGGAGCTGGTTGAACGTGTGACTGCGACCGCTGAGGCAACCTTTGAGTTAGCGACGGCCTGTTGAAAATCAAAATGTCCCTTTGTTACTTTTTTAAGACTAAAATAAAACTATTAATTGTGAAATATGAAATGGAACCAGAATGAACCATATTTCATGTTTATTTAAAAATGTTTTCTGAGGGAGCTACCCTCAGATCCGGCCCAGAAATGTCACAGCGAGTTGGCCCCGTCAATAGTTGGATCTCTTTTGAGGCTTTCCTCTACTTAGGTTTTTTTCTCCCTTCAATACAAGTCTTTTTTTTATCAATACAAGATCGCTGTGTATACTGACCACATAAGATACAAAGCCTTTGTCAAGCCTTGCATTCAAAGGCCAAGACTGCCTTTGAGTTGCCAGCATTGTTGAAGCTTTTGCTAGTTTTCTAGGTCTGGCCTGTGTGAAAAGCAGTGAAGCAAACACTAGCCAAGTATATCTGCTTAGATACAATCTCTTCAAATAAAAGCTGTGGCTCAGTGGGCAGCACTCTTGGTTCTGAGTTAACAAGGTTGTGGGTTCAAGGCCTGCTCCAAAATCCAGGCTGACACTCCCAGTGCAGTGCTGAGGGAGTGCGGCACTGTCAGAGGTGCCGTCTTTCAGATGAGACGTTAAACCGAGGCCCCGTCTGCCCTCTCAGGTGGGTGTAAAAGATCCCGCGACACTATTTTGAAGAAGAGCAGGGGAGTTATCCCCAATGTCCTGGGCCAATATTTATCCCTCAATCAACATCACTAAAAGACAGATTATCTGGTCAATATCACGTTGCTGTTTGTGGGAGCTTGCTGTGCGCAAATTGGCTGCCACGTTTCCTACATTACAACAGTGACTACACTTCAGAAGTACTTCATGGGCTGTAAAGTGCTTTGGGATGTCCTGAGGTTGTGAAAGGCGCTATATAAATGCAAGTCTTCTTTCTTTCTCTCCAATGACCCTTTTTGCAATGGGGGGAGACCAATGCTCCATGATGGAGTTAGGCAGGGAATTCCAGGATTTTACAGTTCTCTGTGTTAGAATTTATTTAAATCATGCATAAACTGTCTCAAGCTTTGACCAAGCACTCACCTGTTTTATGACCTCATTCAGCAGCTCATCTACAAAGAATCCTATTGGATTGGACTATCCTGTGGGATGTAAGATCAGTACCAATTGAATTATTCTCAAACCTTTTAAAAGAAAGAACTTGAATTTGCGTAGCTTTTTTCAAGACCTCAGGACATCCCAAAGCACTTTACAGCCAAAAAAGTGCTTTTGAGGTGTAGTCACCAATATCCCACTAAGGTGCGCGGCCGCGCACCAATCGGGAGGTCCCAAGCAGGCCACGCACCAATCGGGAGGTCCTGAGCAGGCCGAGCACCAATCTGGAGGTCCTGAGCAGGCCGAGCACCAATCGGGAGGTCCCGAACAGGCCGAGCACCAATCGGGAGGTCCCGAGTGTTGTGTATGTACCTTTAAGGGAATAACTGGTCTCAGACTGCAGTACCGGCAGTGACCACCCCTGTATAAAAGGCCCTAGCAGGCTTCTGTAGTTTCAGTTTCCAAGTTGTCTCCATTCAGTAAAGACTTGTTATAATCAACTCCTGCAGTCCGTGTCTCAATTATACACGGACATAATACTGGCGACGAGTAAGAAACGAACTTACCTGCAACTCGGCAGCACCTCAGACGACGTTATTGAAGGTCGGAGCTAGAAGAAAGAAAAAAAATAATAATCCAAAGAAACTCAAGAAACGGGCGTCGACCGTGGGCAACCGCCCTCCAAATCATCGAATTGAAAAATTGCAGGAGAGACTGTCGAGAGCCAGGCTTGGTTCTCCAGTCTGTGGTTTTCCAGCTAATCGGGCTGGTGGCAGGTAGTGCACTGATCCTTCCTGGGCTGCGGCGGGCTAGAGCTCGATCGGGTGGCTCTGCAACGGGGCCGGACAGCGAGTCGGGAAGCAAAGAGAGAGAGAGAGGGTGGAGCACACAGGGCGCGGCCGGTGCTTCGAAGCCGGGCAGCGTTCGGACCTAAGAAGAGGGAGGGAAGTGTCTCAGAGGGTCCGCTCCACGACTGGAACGGTTCTTCAATTAACGGAGCAAATATTGAAGCGCGATAGAAAAATAAAAATACCGCGGAGAGCGGCGTTGGCAGCAGCGATCGGGGAGGCGCGAAGACCATAGGGCGTCGCCATTACAGGATAGTAAAATAAATATAATCGCCAGCAACAGCGTTGGCAGCAGTGGCGGGAAAGCGCGGGAGGCGCCATCTTAACTCGGCGGGGAAGAAGGAAAAGCGCGGGAGGCGCCATCTTAGATTTTCAAGATGCCAAAGACTGGCGATATCACTGCCTTCGATAATGCAATAGAAGACTGGACCACGTATGTGGAAAGAGTCGAGGTATATTGCGAGGCAAACGAAATAGCTGATGAGAAAAAGGCATCGGTATTGCCAAATTTAATGGGCGCAAGAACGTACGGATCTGATTACTCCAGCCAAACCGAAGGCGAAGAGTTTTAACGAAATTGTTGCTATCCTACAGGAACACCTAAATCCTACACCGCTGCTGATAGCAGAAAGATTTAAATTCCACAGGAGAAATCAGCATAAAAATGAGAGCAATGCTGATTACCTTACGGAACTACGCAAGCTATCAAAGCACTGCCAGTTCGGAGCAGGACTGGCAGATACCTTACGGGACAAATTTGTCTGTGGACTCCTGAGTGAAGGAACCCAGAAGAGGTTACTCTCAGAGAAAGAGCTGATGCTAGATAAGGCTTTCAGCGTGGCAGTATCGTATGAAGCAGCAGCAAGGGGAGCTGCGGAAATACAACAAAAGCCACAGGAATACGGCACCCACGAAATGACACGGGCATTTGCAAAATGTTATCGCTGCGGCAGAACAAACCATGACCAGAAGGACTGCTGGTCCAAGGACAAAATATGCAGGCAATGCAGAAAGATGGGACACATTGCACGAGGTTGCAGGTCTGGGAAGAAGACCAACGACAACAAAAAGGCTACTAAGGAACCGTACAGGAAAGTACAAAAGATGACGGACAGTAGTTCCGAAGACCAGATGAGCGATAGTGAATCCGGGAACAAGAGACTAAGCTGTCTCAAACTTCACAACGTAATCGCAAAAGAGGATCACCGAACCATTTGGGTCGCCTTCACGATAGCAGGGTCCCAAGTCAAAATGGAATTGGATACAGGATCAGCTCTAACCGTCATGAATCGACGAGACTACGAGCGGCTATTCTCACACATACCCTTGAGAGAGACATCCATTGTCTTGAGGACGTATACGGGGCAAAAAGTATACCCCAGAGGAAAAATAAGGGTGCCTGTCGAATACAACGGCAAGAAAATACGGAAATTGTATCTCTACATTCTGCAAGATGGTAGACCACCGTTATTGGGACGTGAATGGATCAGAAAGATAAGTTTAGACTGGCACTCCATTCAGGCACTGACGGTGGCTGGTAAAAAGGATGACGACGTCACTCCTGGACGATTGTCAACAATCTTAGCTGACGCCAAAGAGGTATTTCAACAAGAACTGGGCACTCTTAAAGGCGTAACCGCCTCGATAAAGAGGAGAATGCAATTCCCAAGTTTTTCAAAGCAAGACCGGTAACATATGCAATTCGCCCAGCCGTCGAGGCAGAGCTGGAGAACCTGGAGAATGCAGGCGTGTTATCTAAGGTAGACTGGAGCGAGTGGGCGACATCCATCGTTCCTGTCATGAAAAAAACGTTAAACAATAAGTCTGAGGAGCCAAGGAAGGTTCGCATCTGTGGAGACTTCAAGGTGACGGTGAACCCAGTCCTTCACACAGTACAACATCCTCTTCCAATGATAGAAGATATCTTCGCCTCACTATCTGGAGGGAAGCGTTTTACAAAAATTGACCTAGCACAAGCATATTTGCAGATGGAGGTTGAAGAATCCTCTAGGAAGTATCTCACGATAAACACTCACAAAGGTCTTTACCAGTATAATCGACTGGTATTCAGAGTAGCATCAGCTCCGGCGATATGGCAAAGAGCGATGGAACAAGTCCTGCAAGGGATTCCGGGGACTCAGTGTTACTTGGACGACATCCTAGTGACAGGTGAAGATGACAGTGAACACCTTGCCAACCTAGAGCAGGTGCTCACTAGACTACGTGAACATGGGCTACGAGCCAATCGCCCCAAGTGCGAGTTTTTTAAGAAACAGATATCGTATTGTGACCACGTGATTGATGAAGAGGGGTTGCATAAGTCCCCTGACAAAATTGAAGCGGTAGTTAAGGCTCCAGCGCCTGAAAATGTGTCGCAACTGAGGTCATTCCTCGGATTGGTGAATTACTACCATAAGTTTTTGCCGAATTTGTCCACAATTCTGCATCCACTGAACGCCCTACTACGAACGGGAGTAGCATGGAAATGGAGCGATGAATGCAAGCGGGCCTTTCAGAAGAGTAAGGACCTAATCACTTCAAGAGAAGTATTGGCTCACTACAACCCATCACTACCGATAAGACTGGCGTGTGATGCGTCTCCCTACGGCATTGGGGCGGTACTGTCACACAAATTCCTTGATGGTTCAGAGAGGCCGATAGCTTTTGCGTCACGCTCGTTAACTTCAGCCGAGCGTAACTACGCCCAGATTGACAGAGAGGCCCTCAGCCTGGTGTAGGGGGTGAAGAAGTTCAATCACTACCTGCACGGTCAGAAATTTACTCTACTAACTGATCATCAACCTCTCGTCTCCATTTTCAACCCTCAGAAGGGCGTACCGATAATGACGGCACAACGGCTACAGAGGTGGTCCCTTTTCCTAGGGGCTCACCAATATGACATCGAGTACAAAGGAACTAAACAGCATGGGAATGCTGATGGATTGTCGCGCCTACCGTTGCCGACGGTGGAAGAAGAAGGCAGTGGATCCAGTGGAGTTATTCCACTCGACTATAGTCGAATGTTTCCTTGTGACGAATGCAAACATAGAAAAGGAAACACGAAATGACCCGACACTCTCCTGGGTATCTGATTTAACGGTGAAGGGATGGCCAGCACATGGCGAACCACCGCTGCCAGCATTCTCGCCGAGAAGAGAACAGCTGTCAGTGTGCAGAGGAACCTTGATGTGTGGATCCAGAGTAGTAATTCCACCCAAATTGAAGGATAGAGTGCTCAATGAGCTTCATGAGGGTCATCTGGGAGGGGTAAAAATGAAGAATTTAGCCAGAGCGTTTGTGTGGTGGCCGGGAATCGATAGAGAAATCGAAGAGATGACCAAGAGCTGTACAGGATGCCAGAAGGTCCAAAACGCCCCACCACAAGCCCCTCTACATCCATGGGAGTGGCCCTCATCTCCATGGAAAAGGGTGCACATTGATTTTGCTGGTCCCTTTATGGACTCGATGTTTTTAATTGCGGTGGATGCACATTCAAAGTGGCCAGAGGTAATAAAAATGTCCTCAACCACCACAGAAAAAACTATCACAGTCTTACGAACCATATTCGCCAGGAATGGGCTGCCTGAACAGATTTGCTCTGACAATGGACCACAGTTTGTGTCTGAAGAGTTCCGGAGGTTCTTAAAGAACAATGGTGTTAAGCATTACACATCCGCCCCATATCATCCAGCCACTAACGGATTGGCCGAGAGGTTTGTTCAAACATTCAAGAAGGCTATCAAGGCAATGTGTAATGAAGATATACCCCTACAACACAAGGTGGATAACTTCTTGTTTGCCTACCGGAATGCGACACATGCGGTTACCAACCAAACTCCAGCCATGATGTTCTTCAATCGAAGACTACGATGCCGCTTGGATTTGGTTAAGCCAAACGTCAGAAGAGATGTGGAGAACAGGCAGCTTCAGAATATGAATGAAAGGCCGACCAGGAATTTTAAGATAGGTCAACCAGTTTTGGCCCGGGACTACCGCACAGAGAAATGGCAGCCAGGAAAGATCTGTACACGGCAAGGACCTCTAATGTATACCGTGGATGTTGGGGAGAGCATTGTAAGATGCCATGCTGACCAGATTCTAGAGTCACTGGAAAACGTCAACTCCACACCACGATCTGATACACCTGACGATGAAACCGAAGTACCAATTGCATCTACCGCAGAATCGGTGATATTGGAAGCAGACGAACCAAACAACAACATTGATCCCGACTCAACCTTGCCAGAAGAACCTGATATCCCAAAGAAGCGTTATCCAGACAGAATCAGGAAGCCTCCTCAAAGACTGAACTTATAATTGCTTAACTTCAACCAATGTATCTCGCAACCGTAATTGTAATTGTAATTAGTTATTATTTAGTTGTTAAATGAATGTTATGTACTGTTTATCTAAAAGGGGAGGAATTGTTGTGTATGTACCTTTAAGGGAATAACTGGTCTCAGACTGCAGTACCGGCAGTAACCACCCCTGTATAAAAGGCCCTAGCAGGCTTCTGTAGTTTCAGTTTCCAGGTTGTCTCCATTCAGTAAAGACTTGTTATAATCAACTCCTGCAGTCCGTGTCTCAATTATACACGGACATAATACCGAGGAGGCCACGCACCAATCGGGAGGTCCCGAACAGGCCGAGCACCAATCGGGAGGTCCCGAGCAGGCCGAGCACCAATCAGGAGGTCTTGAGCAGGCCATGCACCAATCGGGAGGTCCCGAGCAGGCCTAGCACCAATCGGGAGCTCCCGAGCAGGCCGAGCACCAATCGGGAGGTTCCGAGCCGGCCCGTGCACCAATCGGGAGATCCCGAGCAGGCCGCTCACCAATTGGGAGGTCCCGAGCAGGCTAAGCACCAATCGGGAGGTCCCGAGCAGGCCAAGCACCAATCTGGAGGTCCCGAGCAGGCCAAGCACCAATCTGGAGGTCCCGAGCAGGCCAAGCACCAATCGGGAGGTCCCGAGCAGGCCAAGCACCAATCGGGAGGTCTCGAGCAGGCCGCCCACCAATCGGGAGGTCCCGAGCAGGCCACCCACCAATCAGGAGGTCCCAAGCAGGCCGCGGATCAATCTGGAGGTCCCAAGCAGGCCGCCCACCAATCGGGAGGTCCCGAGCAGGCCACCCACCAATCAGGAGGTCCCGAGCAGGCCGCAGACCAATCGGGAGGTCCCGCGCAGCTGCTGCCACTGCAAAAGATACCGTGCGTGCGCAGCCGTGCAGCAAATTTCAAGGGACCGCGCACCAAAATAAAATTAGAGGGAACATTGGTAGTCACTGTTGTAATGTAGGGGAAACGTGACAGCCAATTTGCGCACAGCAAGGCTCCACAAACAGCAGTGCAATAAATGACCAGATAATCTGTTTTTGGAGGAGTTGATTGAGGGATGAATATTGACCAGAATGCCAGAGAGAAATCCCCTGCTCTTCTTCACATAGCACCATGCGATCTTTTTGCATCCACCCGAGAGGCCAGATAGGACCACAGCGTAACATCTGACCCTACAGGCGGCACCTCTGAGGGTGCAGCACTCCCTGCAGCACTCCCCTGAAGTGCCAGCCTAGATTTTTTTTTGTGCTTATGACTCGTGGAGAAACAGAGCTTGGACCCTTGAACCTTCTGACTCAGAGGCAAGAGTGCTTGCCCCACTGAGCCATGGCTGACATCTTAAAACAACCTTCTGTAACGCCCTATGGGAAATTGTGTTGGATGCACGTACTGAACACCCATCTGCGACAGCACGAGTCAAGGACTGAGCTCCCCTTTTTTTTCAGCAGTTGGCCGGACCTTGACTCGGGTTGTGCATGGTTTCCAAGGGTGATGCACGTTCTGATAATAATTAGTTATCATTCAGCATTTCATAAGCTGCAGTTCAAAGAGCGATCTCGGCGATACCTCCTTTCCTTCGATTCTGTATAATATCTTTCTTTCACTCCATCGGGCCGTGTTTTTCCCCTTACCCCTGTGTCAGATAATGTAGGGCACGTTTGAATACAGGAAGGAGTCTGCTGACTTGGTATTGAAAGGTTGACGTACCCCTTGTTATCTCTGGTTCCATCGATCCTGGGCTCCACCTGTGAACTGCGCAGCCAAGAATTTCCCAAACTGTTTTGCAGCAGGCAGTCTAACCTCCGCAGTGTTATATTGTTACAGGATTTCCTATAATTGTAATTGCACTGCAGGAAACTTTTTTTATCCGGCACCGACGGGACCGGAGTGCTGCCGGTTGATCAAAAAGTCTGGATTACAGAGAGGTATACTTACTAAGGTATGAGAGCCCCGTACATGGCCACAGATCCAGGCGTCCCTGTTGCATGGCAACAGGTGCAGGAACCCCGGTTACACGGCTACTAATATGAAGTAAAACTTACCTGAACCTACTCCTGAATTTTGCCGGTTAAGAGAGATTTCCAGTTATTTAGGTGCCGGTAAAAAGAGAGTTTCCTGTTTATGGTTTAGGGCACGGTAGTGTAGCGGTTATGTTCCTTGTCTACTAATCTCATGACTTAGACCAATAATCCAGAGTTCAATTCCCACCACTGGCAATATGAGCAGTTAAATTCAGTTTAAAACTATCTGTAAATAAAAAGCTGGTATCAGTGAAAGTGACCATAAGATTGTCAGATTATTGTTAAGACCCAACTGGTTTCCTACATTACAACAGT
The DNA here is from genome assembly GCF_052327205.1 of Somniosus microcephalus. Classification (NCBI taxonomy): domain Eukaryota; kingdom Metazoa; phylum Chordata; class Chondrichthyes; order Squaliformes; family Somniosidae; genus Somniosus; species Somniosus microcephalus. The sequence goes on along the minus strand of NC_140990.1, from coordinate 320,543,271 downwards.
GAGTGACTACACTTCAAAAGCACTTTGTTGGCTGTAAAGTGCTTTGAGACGTCCAGTGGTCGTGAAAGGCGCGATAGAAATGCAAGCCTTTCTTTTCTTTAATGTCCCTTTTAGGGAAGGAAATCTACCGTCCTTACCCAGTCTGGCCTATATATGTGACTCCAGGCTCACACCAACGTGGTTGACTCTTAACTGCCCCTCTGAAGTGGCCCAGCAAGACACTCAGTTGCATCAAAGCACTAGAAGACCCACTACTACCAACTCAGGGGGCAGGATTTTCATTGGGCTGTGGAGTCGGGATTGGAGGCGTGGGGGGGTGGGGGGGGGTTAAAATCCCGAAATCAGGGGTCCCGACCCCTTCCCGCACCCAAACCCGCCTCCATGCCAGTTTCAAAGGAGGCGGGTACCCGCCCCGCACTGGGACCCGCCTACCAGAGGCGGGAAGGGATTAGTGCCAATTAACTGCCTGTTAACAGGTAGTTAACAGGCAGTTTTTAGCCTAATCCCTATTTTTGATGTTGAAGTGTGGGATTCCCGACGGCTCCAAACCACGCCACGTTAGAGGAGTCGGGCCGTCGGGTTCAAGGACTTGGAGGGGTCGAGGTGTCGGTGTTCAGGTGAGTGATGTGTGCATGAGTGCAAAGGTAAGTGTGTTTGGTGTGTCTAAAGTGATTAAATAAGTTTTACATACCTTTTCAGCCTTCCTTCCTTTAGGTTTCAGGAGTCCATCATCTAACCGGCACAGAAAGCAGAATGGCTGCGAACTGTCAAAAGTGACATCCTTCAGCTTTCTGTGCAGGAGAGATTTCTAACTGAGTCTGTGGAGAAGGACTCAGGTTAGAAGTAAGACTGTCAGTGTTTGACAGCTTCAAACAGCTGTGAAACGCTGATATTTCATCTGTCAAAAGCTCTTGACAGATGACATTTCAGCCTGTGATGTCACCTGATGCTGTGTGGCCCTTAATTGGCCTGCTGAGCCCGCTGGGCGGGTTCAACAAGGTCAATCAAGTTAAAATCGTGTGGATTGGCCGCATCTCGATGGAGGTGGGACTACAACACTGAAAGTTGTAGTCCCGCCTCCAACCCGACTCCTCAGTTAAATTCCTGCCCAGGGCATCGAGGGAAGGGCAATAAATGCCAGCGACGACCGACATCCGAGAATTAATTTTTTTAAAATTAAAATTGGCAGGGAAATTTACCTGTGTATGATTATGGCAAAAGGAATTAGGAAAGATGGTGATCTATAGGAATATGGAAAGAATGATTAAGGAAAAAGGAATATACAGGAGTGGAATAGACTATTGCAGCCAATCTGGCTGTTCCCAAAGTTCATCAAATACTGTACCTGGTGTCAGCTGTGTCTCCGTGGTAGCCACTGTTCCCTCTTTTTTGTTCTGTGCTGCCCCTTAAGCATGCGTGGTTTTTTGTATTGAAAAGCCGGCTGCGGGGGTTCCCTGGAGCGCTGCGGGGCCGCGCAGCTTAGGGGGGAACCCTTGGTGGTAGCACTCTCTCGCCTCTCAGTCAGAAGGTCACGGGTTCAAGTCGAGACACAAAAATCTAGGCTGACACTCCCAGCGCAGTGCTGAGGGAGGTGCCGCACCGAAGGTGCCGTCTTTCAGATGAGATGTTAAACCGAGGCTTCAAATCTATCTAATTTGAAGAAGAGCAATGGGAGTCCTCCCCGGTGTCCTGGCCCAATATTTATCCCTCAACCAACATCACTGACGTAAGGAAACTACTGGGCACTTGGTCTAAGCGTTAATCAAAGCTTTAACCAACTGTTTTTCATCATGGAGATCTAGTTGTGTCCTTCACTAGTTCCTGTTAAAGAATGTCCTGAGCAAGCTGGGCCCATGCCCGAGTATTTATACTCTCCCTGGACAGCACCACCAGCAGGCCGCCCAGTATTATTTCATAAGTCATTTCCACATGAATGACAAGATTCATGTCAATCACTAAGACAGATTATCTGGTCATTATCACATTGCTGTTTGTGGGAGCTTGCTGTGCACAAATTGGCTGCCGCGTTTCATGCATTACCACAGTGACTTACACTTCACAAAAATGTACTTAATTGGCTGTAAGTTAAGTGCATTGGGACGTTTTGCTAGGTTAAAGGCCTGATAACTGCAACTTGTTGTTGTAAAGCACTTTGGGATGTCTCGAGGTTGTGAAAGGTGCTATATAAAGGAAAGAAAGAGCGCTTGTTTTGGGAGCCTCGTATTGGGCATGCAGACAATGTGGCCCGTCTATCGGAGCTGATCGAGCGTGGTCAAAGCTTCGATGCTGGGGATGTTGGCCTGAGCGAAAACACTGACGTTGGTGCGCCTATCCTGCCAATGGATTCGCAGGATCTTGCGGCGGCAGCGTTGGTGGTACCTCCAGCGCTCTACTCGGAGCTCCGGCACGGCAAGAGAGCCCCAGGTGGGCAGAGGAAACGCTTCAAGGACACCCTCAAAGCCTCCTTGGAAAAAGTGTAAGATCCCCACCGACACCTGGGAATCCCTGGCCCAAACCCGCACAAAATTGAGGAGAAGCATCCGGGAAGGTGCTGAACACCTCGAGTCTCTTCGCCGGGAGCAAGCGGAAGCCAAGCGCAGGCAGCGCAAGGAGCGCACGTCAACCCAAGCACCCCACCCACCCGCCCCTTCAACCACTGTCTGCCCCACCTGTGACAGAGACTGTAGGTCCCGCATTGGACTCATCAGTCACCTGCGAACTCATTTTTAATGTGGAAGCAAGTCATCCTCGGTTCCGAGGGACTGCCTAAGAAGAAGAAGAAGATAAAAGAAAGACTTGCATTTATACAGTGCCTTTCATGACCACCGGATGTCTCAAAGCGCTTTGCAGCCAATGAAGTATTTTTTTTTAAAGTGTAGTCTCTGTTGTAATGTGGGAAACGCGGCAGCCAATTTGCGCACAGCAAGCTCCCAGAAACAGCAATGTGATAATGACCAATATATATTAATGATCTAGATGAGGAAACTAGATGTGATATTTCCAAGTTTGCAGACGACACAAAGCTGGGTGGGCGTGTGTGCTGTGAGGAGGATGCAGAGAAACTCCAGTATGATTTGGACAGGTTGGGTGATTGGGCAGATGCATGGCAGATGCAGTATAATGTGGATAAATGCGAGGTTATCCACTTTGGTGGCAAAAACAGGAAGGCAGATTATTATCTGAATGGTAATAGATTGGGAAAAAGGGAAGTGCACCAGTCGCTGAAGGTAAGCATGCAGGTGCAGCAGGCGGTTAAGAAGGCAAATGGTATGTTGGCCATCATAGCGAGAGGATTCGAGTACAGGAGCAAGGATGTCTTGCTGTAGTTGTACAGTGTGTAGGGGGTTTCTCTTGCTTGCCCTGGTCTCCTGCCAGGCTTCTTGCAATAATTACCCGTGAGTGGTTCGACCCACTCGCCCCTACGGTTCTCCACCTTGGACTTAGGTGCAGGGAGCTGTAGTGCAGAAAAACTCAATAGACCAGGTCGAATAGCACGAAATGGATGCTTTTATTGAACAGTTTGCAGCATTATAAAATACATGTCATATGCACAGATTAAAGCAACTACAAGCATGCACACATCTATAAACTTAACTCTATAGAAATGGGGAACACACGGCACATCAAAAAAGGGGTAACACATTACAACTGCCCTTAACCCCCTCCCCTAGACCTAACTAAGTTTCGATTTGAGGAACTCGGGATCATGCTCACCACTTTAAGAATTGCGAAAAGGGGTTTGCAGCCTTTCGACACAGCTTTCCGTCGTCACGTGGGTTTCGAAGGTTCTGGCGCAGCTTGTTTTCCTCTTGGTTCTCCTGCAATGAGCGCTCGCCGATGTGATGTTGAGACGCTGGAGTGCTGGGCCCTGAGTGTCTTCTTCTCCGGTCTGGGTCGTCGATCTCCCGATGGTCTTCCCCGGGGCAGTACGCTGGTCCCAAATGGCTTTCTTTATACAGTCATAATATCCTTCTGATTTGGAGCAGAGCTGGAGTACAGGGTGTCTTCTTCTTCGGCCTGGGTCGTCGATGATCTCCCGACAAAAGTACCCGGGCCACCCTCGTCGCCTTCCCGTCGTGGCCGGGCTTTGCCTGCCCGAACACCGAACACGTTCCGAACCGAAGTGCTGTGTGAAGGTCTCTGATGGTCTTGAAGCGTCTCACCGAAGAAGTTTAAGAAGCAGTACCGTAGGAGTTCCGAAGCTACTCCGAAGCGTACTCATGGACCTTTTCAATCCACAGTTATACCCTTTTGGAACATTCTTATCTCCCGCCAAATCATAGTCCTGTCTTTGTAATAATTTTGGCGGGCAGAACTCTCTGCAGGGGTGTTTTGTCTTCATAACGGGAGTTGGTGATAGCTTAACTGGCCTTCCTGGGCCGATAATGTCTTTGCTTTGTCACCGTAACTTGGTTTGTATATTGATCGGTCTGGAGATTGCCCTGGATGGCTGTTAAACGGCTTTCCTTTGTACAGTAAATGGGTTAAAGTGTTCATTCAATTGTCCGCCCATTTCTTGATGGGTCTCATCCTGCTACCCAAATCTGTCCTGTACTTATAATCTAATCAAATATGTATACTCAGTTCCATGAGTTTCGGCTTCCCGAAACTGGTTTTCGCGAGCTTTAATGCCCTCAATCCACAAGCCTGTCTGGCTTGCAGTAACAGAAATTCAAATGGTCCCAGAAGCTGGTCACGAGGTCTGGCGGCCATTTTGTGTGCCCTTTTATCAAAGGTTTCTCTGTACAAGCTTCTTTTGGTCAATAAAGCTGTCTTATTAACCCTGATTTCCTGCGTGATTATTTAATGAAAATTTCGAATCTTACAAGGGCCTCGGTGAGATCACACCTTGAGTATTGTGTGCAGTTTTGGTCAACTTATCTGAGGAAGGATGTTCTTGCCATGGAGGGAGTGCAGCGAAAATTCACCAGACTGATACCTGGGATGGCAGGAATGACATATGAAGAGCGATTGGGTCTATTATGCTTATATTCGCTAGAGTTTAGAAGAATGAGAAGGAATCTCATTGAAACTTATAAAATTCTAACAGGATTAGACAGACTAGATGCAGGAAGGATGTTCCTGATGGCTGGGGAGTCCAGAACCAGGGGTCACAGTCTAAGGATAAGGGGTAAGCCATTTAGGACTGAGATGAGGAATTTCTTCACCCAGAGAGTGGTGAACCTGTGGCATTCTCTACCACAGAAGGCAGTTGAGGCCAATTCATTAAATATATTCAAGAAGGAGTTAGATATATTTCTTAAGGCTAAAGGGATCAAGGGATATGGGGAGAAAGCAGGGACAGGGTACTGAATTTGGATGATCAGCCATGATCTCATTAAATGGCGGAGCAGGCTCGAGGGGCCAACTGGCCTACTCCTGCTCCTATCTTCTATGTTTCTATGACCAGATAATCTGTTTTTGTTATGTTGGTTGAGGGATAAATATTGGCCCAGGACACCGGGGATAACTCCCCCTGCTCTTCTTCGAATTAGTGGCCGTGGGATCTTTTACGTCCACCTGAGAGAGCAGACGGGGCCTCGGTTTTAGCGTCTCCTCCGAAAGACGGCACCTCCAACAGTGCAGCACTCCCTCAGTACTGGCACTTGGGAGTGTCAGCCTAGCTTTATGTGCTCAAGTCTCTGGAGTGGGGACTTGAACCCACAGCCATTCTGAACTCAGGGGCGAGAGCGCTACCCCCTGAGCTACGGCTGTCGCAAGGCTTTCTTTAATTTGAGTCCTACTGGTTTTGCCAACGATACTGATGTGTTTTTGTGCTTTGCCTTTTCCCAGCAATCTGCACTATACTGTTTGAAACAAGGATGGGATGTCTGGAAGAAGAGATTCCTGAGGAAACGCAGAAGTTCATCGAGGCCGTGTTTGAGATGTTCCGTGTCTCCGCCCTTTTAATCTTCTTTCCAAAGGCAATGTGGCCATATCTGTCCTACTGGAAAAAGTTTGTAGCTGCGTGGGACTATCTCTTTTACATCAGTAAGATGAAGTTAGTTGCAGTGAAATACTTAGTGAGATTCTTGTTCTTTAGTTGAACAAGTTTAAAAATGAACAACAACAACATGCCCAGGATCCCCTCCCCCCGGCAATATTAAGAACTGCAACCGTAAAAGCCAGATGATCCCCCAGAATGGTCTAGTCAATAGTGGCAATCAGCAAACGATTTGAGGGCCCTCGGGCACAGTGCGATACATTGTCCGATTGATGGCGTTCATGCCTGAACTAATGCCCTTGGACTGCATTCCTGTGTGCATGGTTTTTAGCCAGGCCTTAACTGGGTAATGTTTAAAATAAATGGGTTAATGATGACCTAAAAACAGCACCCAGAAACAGTACAATGGGCATGCTGAGGGTCTGTAGGTAAAGATTGCCTGATGGTAAATATACTCCAGGGAGGTTTAAGTACTCAGGTCACAATCAAACTCCCAGATAGGGTCTGACTCCCACTGGTCTCCTGGACCCAAGGCTCTGACTCCCACTGGTCTGCTGGACCCAAGGCTCTGACCCCCACTGGTCTCCTGGACCCGAGGGTCTGACTCCCACTGGTCTCCTGGACCCGAGGCTCTGACTCCCACTGGTCTCCTGGACCCGAGGGTCTGACCCCCACTGGTCTGCTGGACCCGAGGCTCTGACTCCCACTGGTCTCCTGGACCCGAGGGTCTGACCCCCACTGGTCTGCTGGACCCAAGGCTCTGACCCCCACTGGTCTCCTGGACCCGAGGGTCTGACTCCCACTGGTCTCCTGGACCCGAGGCTCTGACTCCCACTGGTCTCCTGGACCCGAGGGTCTGACCCCCACTGGTCTGCTGGACCCGAGGCTCTGACTCCCACTGGTCTGCTGGACCCGAGGCTCTGACCCCCACTGGTCTGCTGGACCCAAGGGTCTGACCCCCACTGGTCTGCTTGACCTGAGGCTCTGACCCCCACTGGTCTCCTGGACCCGAGGCTCTGACCCCCACTGGTCTCCTGGACCTGAGGATCTGACTCCCACTGGTCTGCTGGACCTGAGGGTCTGGCTCCCACTGGTCTACTGGTCCTGCGAGCCTGACTCCCACTGGTCTGCTGGACCTGAGGGTCTGACTCCCTGGTCTCCTGGACCTTAGTGTACAACTCCCACTTGTCTGCTGGATCTTTGGTTCCCACTCCAACTGGTCTGCTGGATCTGAGGGTCTGACTCCCACTTATAAGAACATAAGAACTAGGAGCAGGAGTCGGCCATTTGGCCCCTCGAGCCTGCTCCGCCATTCAATAAGATCATGGCTGATCATCGACCTCAACTCCACTTTCCTGCACTATCCCCATATCCCTTGATTCCCTTAATATTCATAGAGTCATAGAATCATAACGGCACAGAAGGAGGCCATTCGGCCCATCGAGTCCGTGCCGGCTCTCTGTAGAGCAATCCAGTCAGTCCCATTCCCCCACTCTATCCCTGTAGCCCTGCAAGTTTATTTTCCTCAAGTGCCTATCCAGTCTCCCCTTGAAAACATTGAGTGTCTCCGCTTCCACCACTTCCTGCGTAAAAAAGTTTTTCCTCATATCCCCCATGTATCTCTTGCCCAAAACCTTAAATCTGTGTCCCCTAGTCCTTGTACCATCAATTAGTGGGAACAGCCTTTCCCCGTCTAGCCTATCCAAACCCGTCATAATCTTGTACACCTCTATCAAATCACCCCACAACCTCCTTTGCTCTAATGATCTATCAAAAATCTATTTATCTCTGTCTTGAATATACTCAATGACTGAGCCTCCACAGCCCTCTGGGGTAAAGAATTACAAAGATCCACCACCTTCTGAGTGAAGAAATTTCTCATCTCAGTCTTAAATGGCCGGCCCCGTATTCTGAGACTGTGACCCCTGGTTCTAGACTCCCCAGCCAGGGGGAACATCCTCCCTGCATCTACCCTGTCAAGCCCTGTAAGAATTTTGTACGTTTCAATGAGAGAATATAGGTCTAGTCTACTCGACCTCTCCTCATAGGACAATCCTCCCGTCCCAGGAACCAGTCTGGTGAACCTTCATTGCACTCCCTCTATGACAAGTAAGGTAAGGAGACCAAAACTGTACACAATACCCCAGGTGTGGTCTCACCAGGGCCCTATATAATTGCAGTAAAACATCTTACTCTTATACTCAAATCCTCTTGTAATAAAGGCCAACATACCATTTGCTTTCCTAATTGCTTGCTGTGCCTGCATGTTCACTTTGTGATTAGAAACATAGAAGATAGGAGCAGGAGTAGGCCATTCGGCCCCTCGAGCCTGCTCCGCCATTCAATGAGATCATGGCTGATCATCAAAATTCAGTACCCTGTCCCTGCCTTCTCCCCGTATCCCTTGATCCCTTTAGCCTTAAGAAATATATCTAACTCTTGTACAAGGACACCCAGGTCCCTCTGAACACCAACATTTCCCAATCTCTCACCATTTAAAAAAATACTCTGATTTCTATTTTTCCTACCAAAGTGGATAACTTCACATTTCTCCACATTATATTTCATTTGCCATGTTCTTGCCCACTCACTTATCCTGTCTATATCCCCTTGAAGCCTCCTTGCATCCTCCTCACAACTTACATTCCCTCCCAGCTTTGTATCAGCAGCAAATTTGGATATATTACATTTGGTCCCCTCATCCAAATCATTGATATAGATTGTGAATAGCTGAGGCCCAAGCACTGATCCTTGTGGTACCCCACAAGTTACAGCCTGCTAACCCGAAAATGACCCGTTTATTCCTACTCTCTGTTTTCTGTCTGTTAACCAATCCTCAATCCATGCTAGTATATTACCCCCCAATCCCATGAGCCCTAATTTTGTTTAATAACCTCTTGTGTGGCTCCTTATCGAATGCCTTCTGAAAATCCAAATCACCACATCCACTGGTTCCCCCTTATCTATTCTGCTAGTTACAACCTCAAAAAACTCTAACAGATTCGTCAAACACGATTTCCCTTTCATAAATCCGCGCTGACTCTGCCCAATCCTATTATTATTTTCTAAGTGCCCTGTTAATAATAGATTCTAGCATTTTCCCTACTACTGATGTCAGGCTAACTGGTCTGTACTTCCCCATTCTCTCTCTCCCTCCTTTCTTAAATAGTGGGGTTATATTTGCCAAGTTCCAATCTGCAGGAACTGTTCCAGAATCTATGGAATTTTGGAAAATGACAACCAATGCATCCACTATCTCTATAGCCACCTCTTTCAAAACCCTAGGATGTAGGCCATCAGGTCCAGGATATTTATTGGCTTTCAGTCCTATTAATTTCTCCAGTACTATTTTTTTACTAATACTAATTTCTTTCAGTTCCTCATTCTCGTTAGAGCCTTGGTTCCCAACTATTTCCGGGAAGTTTTTTGCGTCTTCTTCCGTGAAGACAGACACAATGGGGTCGATTTTCAGTGTGCCGTGAGGCGGGCTTTTAGGCGTTCGGGGGTCATAGAGTCATAGAGTAATACAGCACGGATAGAGGCCCTTCGGCCCATCGTGTCCGCGCCGGCCATCAAGCCCTGTCTAATCTAATCCCATATTCCAGCATTTGGCCCGTAGCCTTGTATGCTATGGCATTTCAAGTGCACATCCAAATGCTTCTTAAATGTTGTGAGGGTTTCTGCCTCCACAACCCTTTCAGGCAGTGAGTTCCAGACTCCAACCACCCTCTGGGTGAAAAAGTTCTTTCTCAAATCCCCTCTAAACCTCCCGCCCTTTACCTTGAATCTATGCCCCCTAGTTATTGACCCCTCTACTAAGGGAAAAAGCTCCTCAGCATCCATCCTATCTATGCCCCTCATAATTTTGTACACCTCAATCATGTCCCCCCTCAGCCTCCTCAGCTCCAAGGAAAACAAACCCAACCTGCCCAGTCTCTCCTCATAGCTGAAGCGCTCCAGCCCTGGTAACATCCTGGTGAACCTCCTCTGCACCCTCTCTAACGCGATCACATCCTTCCTGTAGTGTGGCGACCAGAACTGCACACAATATTCCAGCTGTGGCCTAACCAGTGTTTTATACAGCTCCATCATAACCTCCTTGCTCTTATATTCAATGCCTCGGCTAATGAAGGCAAGTATCCCATATGCCTTTTTTACCACCTTATCCACCTGTTCCGCCGCCTTCAGGGATCTGTGTACATGCACACCCAGATCCCTCTGACCCTCCGTCTTGCCTAGGGTCTTTCCATTCATTGTGTATTCCTTTGCCTTGTTAGTCCCCCCAAAGTGCATCACCTCGCACTTTTCCGGGTTAAATTCCATTTGCCACTGTTCCGCCCATCTGACCAACCCATCTATATCGTCCTGCAGACTGAGGCTACCCTCCTCGCTATTTACCACCCTACCAATTTTTGTATCATCCGCGAACTTACTGATCATACCCTTTACATTCATATCCAAGTCATTAATGTAGACCACAAACAGCAAGGGACCCAGCACCGATCCCTGTGGTACCCCACTGGCCACAGGCTTCCAGTCACAAAAACAACCTTCGACCATCACCCTCTGCCTTCTGCCACTAAGCCAGTTTTGTATCCAATGTGCCAAGGCACCCTGGATTCCATGGGCTCTTACCTTCTTGACCAGTCTCCTGTGCGGGACTTTATCGAAGGCCTTACTGAAATCCATGTATACCACATCCACTGCGTTACCCTCATCCACACACCTAGTCACCCCCTCAAAAAATTCAATCAAATTAGTCAGACATGATCTTCCCTTGACAAAGCCATGTTGACTATCCCTGATTAATCCTTGCCTCTCCAAGTGGAGACAAATTTTGTCCCTCAGGATTTTTTCCAATAATTTTCCTACCACTGATGTTAGGCTCACTGGCCTGTAGTTCCCCGGTTTTTCCCTACTACCCTTCTTGAATAATGGTACTACATTAGCGGTTCTCCAGTCCTCTGGCACATCCCCTGTGGCCAGAGAGGTCCTGAATATATGTGTTAGAGCCCCCGCAATCTCCTCCTTTGCCTCACACAGCAGCCTGGGATACATTTCATCCGGGCCTGGGGATTTATCCATTTTTAGGCCAGCTAAAACCGCCAATACCTCCTCCCTCTCGATGTTAATATGTTCGAGCATATCACAGTCCCCCCGCCCTATTTCTATGTCTACATCGTCCTTCTCCATAGTGAAAACAGATGCAAAAAATTCATTTAGAACCCCTCCTACATCTTCCGGCTCCACACACAGATTGCCACTTTTGTCCCTAATGGGCCCTATTTTTTCCCTAGTTATCCTCTTACCCTTAATATACTTATAAAACATCTTCGGATTTTCCTTTATTTTGCTTGCCAGTGTTATTTCATGGCCCCTCCTTGATCTCCTAATTTCTTTTTTAAGTATCCCCCTGCACTTTTTGTACTCCTCCAGGGCTTCCTCCGTCTTTAGCCTTTTGTATCTACCAAAAGCCCTCCTTTTTTTCCTAATCCATTCTCGTATATCCCCTGACATCCAAGTTTCCCTGTGGTTTTTGGAACCACCCTTGACCTTTACGGGAACATGTTGCCATTGTATGATCTCAATCTCCCTTCTGAAAGCCTCCCATTGCTCCGATGCGGATTTTCCTACAAGTAGCTGATCCCAGTCCATTTTGGCCAGATCCTGCCTTATCCTATTAAAATCGGCCTTCCCCCAATTTAGAACCTTTATTTCCGGCCCATCCCTGTCCTTTTCCATGGCCACCTTAAATCTTACCATATTATGGTCACTATCACCAAAGTGCTCACCTACTAGCACTTTTTCCACTTGGCAGGCCACATTCCCTAGAATTAGGTCCAGTACCGCCCCCTCTCTTGTAGGACTTTCTACATGCTGGCTCAAAAAGCTCTCCTGGATGCACTTTAAGAATTCTACACCCTCTGAGCCTTTCACACTCTGACTATCCCAGTTAATATTGGGGAAGTTGAAATCCCCCATTATTATTACCCTATTATTTGCACATTTCTCTGAGATTTGCCTACATATCTGTTCCTCTATCTCCCCCTGACTGTTTGGAGGCCTATAGTACACTCCCAGCAAAGTGCTTGCCCCCTTTTTGTTTTTAAGCTCCACCCATATGGCCTCATTAGAGGACCCTGCTAATATATCATCCCTCCTTACTGCAGTAATTGACTCCTTAATTAATATTGCGACACCCCCTCCTCTTATACCTCCCCCTCTGTCTCGCCTGAAGATTCTGTACCCCGGAATATTGAGCTGCCAGTCTTGCCCTTCCCTCAACCATGTCTCCGTGATAGCAACAATATCATACTCCCATGTGTTTATCAACACCTTCAGTTCATCCACCTTATTTGCAAGACTCCTTGCATTAAAATAGATGCCATCCAGCCTTGCCCTTATATATTTGCCCTGTCTACCAAGCTGACTTGTTTTTTTCTCTATAATTGGCAGCACATCCCCCCCTATTTCAGCTCCCCTCTGTATCCCATCCCCCTGCCAAGTTAGTTTAAACCCCCCCCAACAGTGCTAGCAAACCTCCCCGCAAGGATATTTGTCCCGCTCTGGTTCAGGTGCAACCCGTCCGACTTGTACAAGTCCCACCTTTCCCAGAAGCAGGCCCAGTGATCCAGGAAAGTAAAACCCTCCCCCCTACACCAACACTTTAGCCACGCATTCATCTGCTCTATCCTCCCATTCCTATACTTACTAGCACGTGGCACTGGGAGTAATCCAGAGATTACAACCTTTGAGGTCCTGCTCTTTAATCTGTTACCTAGCTCCCTAAATTCTTGATGCAGGACCTCATCCCTCTTTTTACCTATGTCGTTGGTACCAATGCGGACCACGACCATTGGCTGTTCACCCTCCCCCTCCAGAATGCCCTGCAGCCGCTCAGTGACATCCTTGACCCTGGCACCAGGGAGGCAACAAACCATCCTGGATTCACGTATACGGCCACAGAAACGCCTATCTGTTCCCCTTACTATAGAATCCCCTACCACTATTGCTCTCCCACTCTTTTTCCCCCCTTCCTGGGCAGCAGGAGCACCCCCAGTGCCAGGAAGTTGGCTGCTGCTGCCTTCCCCTGGTGAGTCATCCCCCTCAACAGTATCCAAAACGGTATACTTGTTTGAAAGGGGGATGCCCGCAGGGGTTCCCTGCACTACCTGCCTGCCTTTGTTGCTCCGCCTGATGGTCACCCCCTGTGCTGCCCTGCCCCGAGGCGTGAACAACTCGCTAAACGTGCTATCCACGAGCCTCTCAGCATCGCGCATGCTCCAAAATTCATCCACCTGCAGCTCGAGCGCCGCAATGCGGTCTGCAAGTAGCTGCAGCTGGATGCATTTCCCGCACACATGGTCGTCAGGGACACTGGCAGCGTCCCTGATTTCCCACATGGAGCAAGAGGAGCAGAACACGGGTCTGAGCTCTCCTCCCATGACTTACTCCTTTAATTAATTAAAAAATTTATTCAATACCCCAGTTACAGGTATACTCTAGGGCGCTTTATTTACCAACTGTCCCCACTACACCAGAGACCCTAGAAATTTAACACCACAGAAGTCAAGCTTGTATTGAAAAGAGAGAACTACTCACCAACCAATCACTTACCTGCTCCCTGGTGACGTCACACACTGATTACTTTTTACCTCTCTCCTCTGCTGTTGATTTGGTACGCCTCTGCCTTGGCGCCGGTTTTTATACCGGGCTCACCTCCTCCGCTGCTGCTCTCCCCCGAACTGGTCGGGCCTCTGCCTTGGCGCCGGTTTTTATACCGGGCTCACCTCCTCCGCTGCTGCTCTCCCCCGAACTGGTCGGGCCTCTGCCTTGGCGCCGGTTTTTATACCGGGCTCACCTCCTCCGCTGCTGCTCTCCCCCGAACTGGTCGGGCCTTTGCCTTGGCGCCGGTTTTTATACCGGGCTCACCTCCTCCGCTGCTGCTCTCCCCCAAACTGACACCATCCTGCCCAAAACCCGCCTCCATGTTAGTTTCAAAGGAGGCGGGTACCCGCCCCGCACTGGGACCCGCCAACCCGAGGCGGGAAGGGATTAGTGCCAATTAACTGCCTGTTAACAGGTAGTTAACAGGCAGTTTTTAACCTAATCCCTATTTTGAAGGTTGTCGTGTGGGATTCCCGACGGTTCCAAACCACGCCAGGTTAGAGGAGTCGGGCCTTCGGGTTGAAGGACTTGGAGGGGTCGAGATGTCGGTGTTCATGTGAGTGGTGGTTGCATGAGTGCAAAGGTAAGTGTGTTTGGTGTGTCTAAAGTGTGTAAAGAAGTTTAAATTACCTGTACTTACCTTTACAGCCTGCCTTCCTCTAGGCTTTGGGAGTCCATCACTCAGCCGGCACAGAAAGCAGAATGGCTGCGATCTGTCAAAAGTGACAACCTGCAGCTTTCAGTGCCGGTGAGATTTCTAATGAGTCTGCGTAGAAGGACTCAGGTTAGAAGTAAGACTGTCAGTGTTTGACAGCTTCAAGCAGCTGTGAAATGCTGATATTTCATCTGTCAAAACATCTTGACAGATGAAATTTCAGTCTGTGAGGTCACCTGTTGCCGAGTAGCCCTTAATTGGCCTGTTGAGCCTGCTGGGCGGGCTCAACAAGGTCAATCAAGTGAAAATCACGTGGATTGGCCGCATCTCGATGGAGGCGGGACTACAACCCGAAAGTTGTAGTCCCGCCTCCTTCCCAACTTCTGAATGAAAATCCAGCCCAAAGTATTTGTTTAATTTCTCTGCCATTTCCTTATTCCCCATTATAATTTCTCCTGTCTCAGCCTGTAAGGGACCCACATTTACTTTCGCTAATCACTTGTCTGCTAGATTTGAGGGTCAGACCCCAACTGGTCTGCTGCATCTGAGGATCCGACTCCCACTGGTCTGCTAAACCTGAAGGTCTGACTCCCACTGGTCTGGACCTGTGGGTTCGACTCCCTCTAATCTCCTGGATCTGTGGGTCCGACTCCCACTGGTCTGCATGGATTTGACGGATTGTTGTCATGAACCAGGCTTGTGAATTGTATTTCCTTAACTTTCAGCCGAGAAGCTGGTTAACAAGAAAATCAAAGAGATGCATGAGAGCATTGCGAAGGGGAATGTGGTGGAAGGGGAATACCTCACGTACCTGCTGGCCAATACCAAGATGACTCCCATGGACGTCTACGGCAGTCTATCTGAGCTGCTGCTGGCCGCAGTGGACACAGTAAGAGCAGCAAGATGTTTAATAGTGCCTTTGGCTAACCATAGTAAACTTGATCCCATATTTAGTGAATGAAGTTGCGTATTCCTCTCTGGAATCAAGGGCACTGTCCTGTGATAACTCTAGGGATGTAGAGAGAAGCATAATATTTTTTTAAAAGGTGAGAGACTAGTAAATGTTGGTATTGTAGGAACGGAGGTTCCTAGCCGAATAAAGGGGTTATTAATAATTGTTCTGAGACCCTTGGTGGCTCTGCCACAGGATGCAGATAAATTTGGGTGTCTTTGTACATAAATAACAGAAATTTATCATGCAGGTACGGCAAGCAATTAGGATGGCAAATGGCATGTTGGCCTTTATTGCAAGGGGGTTGGAGTAAAAGAGTAAGGAAGTCTTGCTACAATTGTACAGGGCCTTGGGGAGACCACACCTGGAGTACCGTGCACAGTTTTGGTCTCCTTACCTAAGGAAGGATATACTTGCCTTGGAGGGAGTGCGATGAAAGTTCACTGGATTGATTACTAGGATGAGAGGGTTGTCCTATGAGGAGAGGTTGAGTTGAGTGGACCTATATTCTCTGGAGTTTAAAAGAATGAGAGGTGATCTCATTGAAATGTATAAAATTCTTAAGAGGGCTGAGAGACTGTTTCCCCTGGCTGGAGAGTCTAGAGTTAGGAGGCAGAGTCTCAGGATAAGTGGTCTGCCATTTATGGCTGAGATGAGGAGAAATTCTAACAGGACTGGACAGACTAGATGCAGGAAGGATGTTCCTGATGGCCGGGGATTCCAGAACCAGGAGTCACAGTCTAAGGATAAGGGGTAAGCCATTTAGGACTGAGATGAGGAGGAATTTCTTCACTCAGAGAGTGGTGAACCTGTGGAATTCTCTGCCACACAGGGCAGTTGAGGCCAAATTCATTCAATATATTCAAGAAGGAGTTGGATATATTTCTTGAGGCTAAAGGGATCAAGGGATATGGGGAGAAAGCAGGGACAGGGTACTGAATTTGGATGATCAGCCATGATCTCATTAAATGGCGGAGCGGGCTCGAGGGGCCGAATGGCCTACTCCTATCTTCTATGTTTCTACGTAAATTTCTTCACTCAGAGGGTGGTGAATCTTTGGAGGCTCAGTTGTTGAGTATATTCAAGACCAAGATCGTAGAATTTTGGATATTAAGGGAATCAAGTGATGGGGGATAGATGAGGTAGAAGATCAGCCATGAATGGCGGAGCAGGCTCGAGAGGCCGTATGGTTTATTCCTGCTCCTATTTCTTATGATCATATGTTCTCTTGCTACATTGCACATGATTCTCTTCTACTGGTAAATACGATATAGTGTTCCCCTCTACTGGTATATAGCACAGGATTCATCTCTGCTGTATTGTGTCGCACAGGATGCCCCTTTAGCTCCGCTAGTCTACAGTGAAGGAAACTACTCCTGTCTTTCAGACCTCCAACACGACCTCTTGGATCCTGTACAACCTGGCTAGGGAGCCGTCCATTCAGCAGCAGCTCTATGAGGAAGTGAGCCGTGTTTGTCCTGGAGACCAAATCCCAGCAGCGAAGGACTTTGCCAGCATGCCCCTGTTAAAGGCAGTGACCAAAGAGACCCTTCGGTAGGGCCATGGGTTTATACACCCGCTGCTTCCAGCCTTTCTGCTCTCGCTGTTGCCGTCTTTTTCCTCTTCTCTGGAGTTATTGACTCCAAAATTCCTGGGTTGTGGGAGCGTGCAAAAGGAGTTTTCCATTTGAGATGTTGGGGAGGGGAGGGGGGTGTGCTTGGAAGGGAGGTGAGCAACATAGGAACAGGAGGAGGCCATTCAGCCCCTCGAGCCCGTTCTGCCATTCAATGAGATCATGGCTGATCTGTGACCTAACTCCATATACCCACCTTTGGCCCATATCCCTTAATACCTTTGGTTAACAGAAAGTTATCAATCTCCGATTTAAAATTAACAATTGATCTAGCATCAATTGCCATTTGCGGAAGAGAGTTCCAAACTTCTACCACCCTTTGTGTGTAGAAGTGTTTCCTAATTTCACTCCTGAAAGGCCTGGCTTTAACTTTTAGACTATGCCCCCTAGTCCTAGAATCCCCAACCAGCGGAAATAGTTTCTCTCTATCTACGCAGAGAGTGGTGAACCTGTGGAATTCTCTACCACAGAATGCAGTTGAGGCCAATTCATTAAATATATTCAAGAAGGAGTTGGATATATTTCTTAAGGCTAAAGGGATCAAGGGATATGGGGAGAAAGCAGGGACAGGGTACTGAATTTGGATGATCAGCCATGATCTCATTGAATGGCGGAGCAGGCTCAAGGGCCGAATGGCCTACTCCTGCTACTATCTTCTATGTTTCTATGTTTATCAGTTCCCCGTAATATCCTGAGTAGAACCCAGTTTTACCAGGATTTCTCTCCGTTTGCATTGTCAGCCTGTATTTGCTAGGGGATTGGGGGGTGGTGGGGGATTGGGGATTGGGGGGTGGTGGGGGATGGGAAAGGGGGAGAATCTTTTACCAATGTTCCCGTTAAAAAAAAATTCCGGTCCGCGGCCCCTTTAACAGGCTGTGTGGGTCAGTCAATTTCCCGCGCATGTGTGGTTATTTCAATTGTAAAGCCGGTGAGACGGCTGCACGGGACCTCCAGATCGGGGTGGGGAGCTTAATGGGAACATTGCCTTCCATTCCACATCAAGGAGTAGTTTGGGGTCATTCCTGGGCTATTCCAAGAATACCATCCAGTATGCGCTTGGCAGGTCTCGGGGGCTCTCAGTTGAAAGCTGGCGTGAATCTCTATCAAGCCCCAGCAAAAGGCCCCACAAGTCTTGAAGACATGGATAATCAATACCACTACTTCAGATGTGGCCTTACTGATGCCCTACACAATGTGATGGGATTAGTTTCTTTGAGCTACTTCCCATTTCTCTTAAGCAATCCAACATCCCCTTTTTTGACTGCTAATAGACATTGGCATGATGAACTTTAGGGAACTGTCCACTATGACCCCAAGATTCATTTTCTGATCTGTCTTGGTAAGTAATTTCTTATCAATCGTGTAATCTCTTGTTTCTTTTCCTGATCCCTCCATTTAAACTGCATCCGCCATTTGGCCGCCCACCTCTCCAGATGGCATAGATCCTCCTTGTGGCCTTCCCCTGCCCCCCTGTCCGCCACTATATATTAGCTAAGCCTGCTATTTTGATATCCACGGACTGATAGATTCACAAAAACTTGCATCACAGAAGGAGGCCATTCGGCCTGTCGTGCCTGTACTGGCCCTTTGCAAGAGCAGTCGTGCTTAGTCCTACATCCCGCTTTTTGTCCATAACCCTGTAAGTTCCCGTCCAGCTCCCTTTTAATATTATTTATGGAATCAGCTTCCACCACCTTTTTGGGTCGAGCGTTCCAGATCCCGACAACTCTCTGAGTGAAAAGCATTTCTCCTCATTTTGTATCTATCACTTTTGGTTATTGACCCACTCGCCAGGGGGAATAGTTTTTCTCTCTCTCCTCTATCAAAACCTCTCACCATCTTGAAAACCTCTATTAGGTCACCTCTTAACCTTCTCTGTTCCAAGGAGAACAGTTCTAACCTTTCCAACCTCTCCTCATAACTGAAGTCCCTCATCCCTAGTAACGACCTGACTTGGAAGATGATGCTACTGGTATCCTTTTCCAGGTCATTTATAAAAAGGTTGCTGAGTCCCCAGCCCTGTGGGGCTCCCAATTGTCACATCTCCATCCAGAACACTCCTCGTTCACACAGGTCCTTTAGTTAGGAGTTTCGCCCCGATTCTGAAGCTCTAATGAGGAGGATGGTGGTGGTGTGAGGTGGGGGAGGCGGAGGGTGGGGAAGGGATTTGGCGAGGATCCATTGTGTGGCTCAGTACCCACTATTGAACCCGCCCCGATTTTTTTTTAAGCCATCAGTTTTGACAGACTTTTTTTTTGGCGGGCAAAATGGGCTCCGGTGACATGGTGATGCCGCATGTCTGGCTCACCATCATTCTTTGCCCGGAGCGTGGTTAGAATGTGGAACTCGCTACCACAGGGAGTAGTTGAGGCGACTAGCACAGATGCATTCAAGGGGAAACTAGATAAGTACATGAGGGAGGAAGGAATAGAAGGATATGCTGATCGGGTGAGATAAAGTAGGGTGGGAGGAGGCTCGTGTGGAGCACAAACACAGGCATGGACCAGTTGGGCCGAATCCTGTAAAATTCTATGCAATCTCTGCCTTGTGTACATTGAATCATAATCACTTCAGTATAAGACTGGTGCCCCAGTTTACTGGCGTTACCTTGACGACAGACAGGAGTTTAAAGGGACTAACTTGTATACAAGTAAGGGTGCCAATAAAACCCATTATTGCTGCGCCAGTTGTTTTTTTGTGTGCTTGTTTTTTTCTTTGTCGTTGCCATATATTTTGCCAGCTGCCTTCTGTATCATTTCAGTGAGGGGCTGTCATTTAGCCCTCCTCCTCCTCCTCCACCCATTCCTTTTGGACAGGGTACAAGGCCATTCTAAAGGCACAATCCCAAACAGTTACCATTGGCAGGGAGGAGGGGGAAGGGGAAGGGGCACCGAATTGGTGAATCGCGGCCGTTGTAACAAAAATAGACTGAGGCTAGTTAGAGAGTAGAGTGGGGGGAAATGGGTTTCATGGCAGGGTAGGAGGGAGGTGACAGGTTCTGAAGAGGCAGGGCTCAGAGCTATTGCTCACTTGGAGTGCTCAGTTTGGTGCCCCTTTTGACCAGCTCCTCTTGCCTATCCCAGGACGCACAAGATTAAATTACGGATGAGGAAGGTTGTTCAGCCCATCTTAATTCATTCATCCATCCAGAGATATCCCAACGTCCCCTTCCAATTGCAGAATCCGGGATGTTTCTTAAAATATTCCAGGGTTTTAGCCTCCACAACTCTCTCTGGAGGTTTATTCCGCGCGCTGATCACACTTCAGGGGGTGTCATTTTGTAAACCGGGCGCTATTGATTCAGAAGCCCGTCATACATCAAACTCGTTGAAGTCAATGGAGGTAAAAATGGGAAGAGATTTATACCAGTTGCCTGAATCGATATCACCCGTTTTACACTATTCTCCAAAGTCAATATTACCCCCTATTGTGTGAAGAAGAATTTCCTGATTACCTGTCCTAAAATTACCCTTTGCCAATTTGAACCTGTGCACTTTAGTTCTACTCCCAAGTTTCATTGAAAGTAATAACTCTGGCCTCTTGAGCATCCCCGTTTTTATTCGCTGCACCATTGGCGGCCGTGCCTTCAGCTGCCGAGGCCCTAAGCTCTGGAATTCTCTCCCTAAACCTCTCCGTCTCGTTACCTCTCTCTCATTTAAGATGCTCCTTAAAACCTACCTCTTTGACCAAGCTTTTGGTCATCTGCCCTAATATCTCCTTATGTGGCAAATTTTGTTTGATAATCACTCCCGTGAAGCGCCTTGGGACGTTTTACTATGTTAAAGGTGCTATGTAAACGCACGATGTTGTTGTTGTTGTTCTGGGTTAACTTTTTCCATACCCTTAACTGTCTTCTATATTTCTATAAGCTCAACTCTCAGATGCCTCCTCTCCGGGGCCAGGTTTCTCCAGTCTTTTCTCGTAACTCACCCCCTCTCGCTGCTCCTTGAAATGGAACATGTCCGTGTGTTTACTGGAATAGTAATTAACCCTGACCTTTCTTGTGATGTAGGATGTATCCAGTCGTGCCAGGCAATGCTCGGGTCATAGCGGAGAATGAAGTGGTGGCTGGAGGATACTACTTTCCTAAAAACGTTAGTATTTGTGTTAGGAGCTACTAGAAGAAGCCTCAGTAGAATGCTTACCCTTTACCTTTGAGATCCCTCCCCCGCCAAATAATTTCCAACCTCCAACTCCGAGGGTCCTCAGTTATTCAGGCATCAGGCTCTAGTACTCCACCCACCCACCAGCTAACCACTCTACATGTGCCAGCATGTTAGTGAGTGTCAGCATGGATGTAATCACACTGACTTAGACCCTCTCACTCAGAG
This sequence comes from Somniosus microcephalus, assembly GCF_052327205.1. Lineage (NCBI taxonomy): Eukaryota > Metazoa > Chordata > Chondrichthyes > Squaliformes > Somniosidae > Somniosus > Somniosus microcephalus. The sequence continues at coordinate 320,522,088 of NC_140990.1, read as the reverse complement.
AGATATCTGTTCACTGACTGTGGTCTCTCAGACCCTCTCGCTCAGTGGAGATAGGTAAAAAGACTGGGGTGTCACAGTCCCTCCCTCGGGGAAGATACCTGTACAAAGACTGGGGTGTCACAGTCCCTCCTTCAGGGAGACACCTCTACAAAGACTGGGGTCTCTCCCTCGGGGTGATACCTGTACAAAGACTGGGGTCTCTCAGTCCCTCTCTCGGGGAGATATCTGTACACCGACTGGCGTCTCTCAGTCGCTCTCGCTCAGGAAGATATCTGTACACTGACTGGGGTCTCTCGGTCCCTCCCTTGGGGAGGTATCTGTACACTGACTGGGGTGTCACAGTCCCTCCTTCAGGGAGATACCTCTGCAAAGACTGGGGTCCCTCAGTCCCTCCCTCGGGGAGATATCTGTACACTGACTGGGGTCTCTCGGTCCCTCCCTCGGGGTGACACCTGTACACTGACTGGGGTCTCTCAGTCCCTCCCTTGGGGAGATATCTGTACACTGACTGGGGTGTCACAGCCCCTCCTTCAGGGAGATACCTCTGCAAAGACTGGGGTCCCTCAGTCCCTCCCTCGGGGAGATATCTGTACACTAACTGGGGTCTCAGTCGCTCTCGCTCAGGAAGATATCTGCACAAAGACTTGGGTCCCTCAGTCCCTCCCTCGGGGAGATATCTGTACACTAACTGGGGTCTCAGTCGCTCTCGCTCAGGAAGATACCTGTACAAAGACTGGGGTCTCTCAGTCCCTCTCTCAGGGAGATATCACTACACTGACTGGGGTCTCTCAGTCCCTCCCTCGGGGAGACACCTGTACACTGACTGGGGTCTCTCAGTCGCTCTCGCTCAGGGAGATACCGGTACAAAGTGAGAATTATTTGTATTTACCTTTGGTACAGAACAAAAACTATGGTAGAATGCAGCTGTTGGTAATAATCATGGTTATCGACAATATTTTTAGTTTCTGATGCAGATTAACAGGAGTTGGTCTGAAATTCTTTGGAATTTAATTCTTTTGTTTTTATTACGTTGGGTGTGCAGACACTGCACCACATGCCACAGAGCCATCCTCTTCCCTTTATTGCATCAGTCTATTTTCATACTTTTACTGAAAGAACTAGCTTCAGAATAATTTTAAAATAAATAAACCTTTGCATTTTATATAGTGCCTTACTGTATCCATCGCATGTCTCAAAACGCTTCAAATGCGATGAGTTACTTTGAAATGCAGTGACTTCTTTGGTATATATGCAATCGTGGTAGCTGTTTTTGCGTGCAACATTCCATAAACAGCAAGGGGATAACCAACCAGTTAATCTTGTTAATCAAGGAGGAATAACAACAGAAGACGCTGGAAAAACTCAGCAGGCCAGGCAACATCCGTGGAGAGAGAAATAGAGTCAACGTTTCGGGTCGAAACCCTTCGTCAGAACCTTCAGTTTCTCTCTCCACGGATGTTGCCTGGCCTGCTGAGTTTTTCCAGCATCTTCTGTTGTTATTTCGGATTTCCAGCATCCGCAGTATTTTGCTATCGTAATCAAGGAGGAACGTTGGCCAGAGAGAGAGAGCTTCCTGTCGTTCAGATGCTACCAGATGATGTTTGCCTGAGCCATCAGAACAGGCACATACAGCCTTAGTTTAATAACTTAGTTGAAGGATGGCACTGCGCAACAACGTAGTACTCTCACTGTCGTTATTGTCAACCTAGATTGTATGCTGAACTAGTGGAAGGTGGGGGCTTAAAGTCACAATTTTCTGACCTGTAACATTTTTACCCACTGACGCGAGCTGGGACTTGAGCTTAAATAGGAGAGTGATTGGAAGAGTAAGACTGAACAACAGTGTTCATTGTCCACTCTGGCTATTAACACATTTGCTGAGAATCCTGAACTAGGAAATAAGGCAAAATTACTTGTTGACAAACCTTGTGCTGAATGATCATGCAGTAAGTGCGTGCTACAAACTTTAATAAATATGTAATATATTTGACTCTTCCTGTTTGTTCAGCACTTAATTCCTGTGTTACGATTGACTACACTACTTGTTTACCAAGGAGGTGGATGCTGACAAAATATCGGTAGAAGCAATGGAAGGGGTGAAAATTGATAGACAGGATGTACTAGAAAGGCTGGGTATGCTTAGAGTGGACAAGTTGCCTGGTCCAGATGTCTTGCATCCCAGGTTGCTAAGGGAATTGGGGGAGGCGATAGCGGAAGGGCTTGCCATAATTTTCCAATCTTCCCTAGATGCGGGGGAGGTGCCTGAGGATTGGAAAGTGGCAAATGTGCACCACTGTTCAAGAAAGGATGTAAGGACAATCCTAGTAACTACAGGCCGGTCAGTTCAACATCAGTGGTGGGTAAAGTTTTAGAAACAATAATCAAGGAAAAAATTAACAGGCATTTGGAGAGATTTAAGCTAATTAAGGAGAGTCAACACGGATTTGTAAAAGGCAGATCGTGTTTGACTAATTTAATTGAATTTTTTGATAAAGTAACAGGGAGGATCGATTAAGAGAATGCAATGGATATTGTCTACATGGATTTTCGGAAGGTGTTTGACAAAGTACCACATAGAAGGCTGGTTAACAAAATTGAGGCTCATGGAATAGATGGGTCAGTGACAGCTTGGATAAGGAATTGGCTTAAGGACAGAAAACAGTGAGTTGTGGTAAATGGCTGTTTTTCAGACTGGAGGATGGTAGACAGTGGTGTTCCCCAAGGGTCAGTGCTGGGGCCACTGCTTTTTTTGATATATATAAATGACCTGGATATTGGAATACAGAGTAGAATTTCTAAATTTGCCGATGACACCAAACTTGGGGGTGTGGCGAACAGTGATGATGATATCAATCAACTGCAACAGGACATAGAAAGGCTAGCAGAATGGGCAGACAAGTGGCAGATGGAATTTAATACAGAGAAGTGTGAGGTGATGCATTTTGGCAGAAGGAACAGGGAGAGGCAATATACACTTAATGGCACAGTTTTAAAGAGTGTGCAGGGACAGAGGGACCTGGGAGTTAATGTGCAGAGGTCCCTAAAGGTGGCAGGACATATTGAGAGAGTGGTTAGCAAAGCATATGGGATCTTGGGCTTCATAAACAGAGGTATTGAGTACAAAAGTAGAGAAGTTATGCTGAACCTTTATAATGCGCTGGTTAGGCCACAACTGGAGTATTGTGTCCAGTTCTGGTCACCACACTTTAGGAAGGATGTGAAGGCCCTTGAGAGGGTGCAGAGGAGATTTACCAGAATGGTTCTGGGGATGGGGATCTTAGCTACAAGGACAGGTTGGAGAAGTTGGATTTGTTTTCATTAGAACAAAGGAGGTTGAGGGGTGATTTGATAGAGGTGTACAAGATTATGACGGGTTTGGATAGGCTAGACGGGGAAAGGCTGTTCCCACTAGTTGATGGTACAAGGACTAAGGGACACAGATTTAAGGTTTTGGGCAAGAGATACAGGGGGATGTGAGGAAAAACTTTTTTACACAGTGAGTGGTGATGTCCTGGAACTCGCTGCTGACGGAAGTGGTGGAAGCGGAGACACTCAATGTTTTCAAGGGGAGACTGGATAGGCACTTGAGGGAAATAAACTTGCAGGGCTACGGGGATAGAGTGGGGGAATGGGACTGACTGGATTGCTCTACAGAGAGCCGACACGGTCTCGATGGGCCGAATGGCCTCCTTCTGTGCCGTTATGACTCCATGGGGCAAAAATTCGGTTGATTTGCGCCTCCCGTTAGTGCCCTGAGAGGGTGCTAACGGGGTGCAAAGCAACTAGCACCTGGACGCGGCGCCGCTAACGCATCCCGTGAAATTCAGCGGGCAGTTAGCGGCGACGGTAACCATTAGCGCCACGGCGCTGCGTCACCGGCGATGACATCAGCGCCCCACTCACACCCCGGCTGCGATCTACGGTAGCACCCCCTGACCTACCGCCAGACGCTATGTACAAAGACTGGGCTCTCTTCGCCCCTCTAGGCTGACACTCCAGGGCAGTGTTGAGGGAACGCTGCATTGAGGGAGGGATTGTGAGACCCCAGGCTTTGTACCTATATCTCCCTGAGGGAGGGATTGTGAGACCCCAATCTTTGTACCTATATCTCCCTGAGGGAGGGATTGTGAGACCCCAATCTTTGTACCTATATCTCCCTGAGGGAGGGATTGTGAGACCCCAATCTTTGTACCTATATCTCCCTGAGGGAGGGATTGTGAGACCCCAATCTTTGTACCTATATCTCCCTGAGGGAGGGATTGTGAGACCCCAATCTTTGTACATATATCTCCCTGAGGGATGGATTGTGAGACCCCAATCTTTGTACCTATATCTCCCCGAGGGAGGTGCCGTCCTTTGGATGAGACGTTAAACTGAGGCCCTGTCTGCCTTCTCAGGTGGATGTAATAGATCTCATGCCACTATCTTGAAGAAGAGCAGTGTCCTGGGCCAATTTATCCCTCAGTCAACATAATAAATACAGATTATCTGGTCATTATCACATTGCTGTTTGTGGGAGCTTGCTGTGCGCAAATTGGCTGCCGTGTTTCCCACATTACAACAGTGACTCCACTTCGAATAGTATTTCATTGGCTGTGAAGAGACGTCCAGTGGTCGTGAAAGGCGCTATAATAAATGCAAATCTGTCTTTCTTTTTATTAAGACACATCCCAATCCTAATTAAAAGTACAAATTGCCTTAATCTCCATTTGATCTTCTGACTTTCCATTTACTCTGCAACTGTGGGGCATTGCCTGACGTGTGCACCTCGTTATAACGCACACTATCGTCTTGGATCCCCTTGCCATTGGACCAAGACCTTGCTCTGTCAAGCCCGTGTGGTAGCTGGTGTGCAACGGCCACCCCACGTTAAAAGAATTCACGCACAGGCATCTTCCACCCTTTAAAATGAAGTTCAGGACCTGGAACATCAGGACCCTCTTGGACAACCCCAACAGAGACAGAGACTGTAGGTCCCGCATTGGACTCATCAGTCACCTGCAAACTCATTTTTAGCGTGGAAGCAAGTCATCCTCGGTGTAGAGGGACTGCCTAAGAAGAAGAAGTTATAACGCACAAAGTGATTGGCTGTGGCGGCTGGTATTTTCAGAGTGTGGGAGAGGAGCCCTTACCCACATCTACTGAGTATTGGATATGGCGCAGCAGTTTAAAAAAAAAAAGACACTTGCGCCTGAATACAACGTCAAAATGTCTCAAAGCGCCTCACCGCCAATGTTCCCGTTAATTTTTCTTTTGGGTGTTCGGCCCCTTCAAATTATCACGCCTGCGTGGTTTTTTCCATTTAAAAGCCGGCGAACGGCCTGTGCTGGACCTCCTGGTGGCTGCACGGTCACGCGGCCTCCCGGCTTAACAGGAACATTGCTCACCGCAAAGAATTATCACTGAAGTGCAGGGACTGTTTATATGCAGTTTGCCGAAAAAAAACGGTCCCAGTTCGTAACCGTCCCAAAAAAAGAAACCTTTTTTGCGACATTCGCTGAAAAAGAAAGAACTTGGATTTACGTAGCATCTTTTACGCCCTCAGGACGTTCCCAAGCTCTTCACAGCTTGCGGGTTCAAGTCCCACTCCAGAGACTTAACCACATAAAGCTAGGCTGACCCGCCGGTGCAGTGCTGAGGGAGTGCTGTGCTGTTGGAGGTGCTGTCTTTCGGATGAGACGTTAAACCGAGGCCCCGTCTGCCCTCAGGTGGACGTAAAAGATCCCATGGCACTATTTCGAAGAAGAGCAGGGGGAGTTCTCCCCGGTGTCCTGGCCAATATTTATCCCTCAATCAACATCACTAAGAACAGATTAGCTGTCTGTGGGAGCTTGCTGTGCGCAAATTGGCTGCCGCGTTTCCTACATTACAACAGTGACTAAACTTCAGAAATACTTCATTGGCTGTAAAGTGCTTTGGGACGTCCTGAGGCTATATAAATGCAAGTCTTTTGGGAAAAGTTTGAAAATATTACCGGGAGCGAGTGGCGATGTTAGGTCTAAGTCTTTAGTGTGTGTGTGTCTCTCTCTCTGCTTCGTGTAAAATGCACTAACTCTCGCTGCTTCCACTCCAGACCCTCTTCCACCTGTGCCACTACGCCGTGTCTCAGGAAGACGGCAACTTCGCTCAGCCCCGAAGCTTCCTGCCGAAACGCTGGCTCCGCGATGGGGGTCAGGAGAAGAAGCCCCACCCTTTCGCCTCCATCCCATTCGGGTTCGGCACCCGCACCTGCCTGGGCAAGCGGGTGGCGCAGCTGGAAATGTACAGCGTGATCTCGCGGGTGAGTCGCCAGCGAGCGAGCGTGAGGGGACGTGCAGCGTGGATTCACCACAACGATACCGGGGCTTAAAGGGTTAAACCGTGAGGACAGATTGCATAGACCAGCGTTTTCTGTTGTTATTTTGCATAGACTAGGCTTGTATTCCCTTGAATATAGAAGATTAAGGGATGATCTAATCGAGGTGTTTAAGATGCTTGAAGACATTGATGGGGTGGATGGAGAGAAACTATTATCTCTGGTGGGCGCAGTCCGGAACAAGGGGGGGGACATAACCTTAAAATTAGAGCCAGGCTGTTCAGGGGGTGATGTCAGGAAGCACTTCTTCACACAAAGTCCAGTGGAAATCTGGAACTCTCCCATCAAAAAGCTATTGAGGGTCAGTTGAAAAATGTTAAAACTGAGATTGCTAGGTTTTTGTTAAGGGTTACGGAACCGAGACGGGTAGATGGAGTTAGGTCGCAGATCAGCCGCGCTCTAATTGAATGGCGGAACAGGCTCGAGGGGCTGAATGGCCTCCTCCCGTTCCGCTGCAGGGACAAGCAAACCCGGCGCGATAGTTCTCTCCTGCTCCTGGAGGTTCTAACGTTTCGCAAGGGCCAGCTTGTTTCCCTGCCCCCAACCCCCTCATGTAGAGCCGAGGCCCTGAGCTCAGGAACCCCCTCCCTAAACCTCTCCGCCTCTCTCTCTCCTCCTTTAAGATGCTCCTTAAAACCTAACCTCTTTGACCCAGCTTTTGGCCATCTGCCCTAATATCTCCTGATGTGGCTCGGTTTAAAAATGTTTGTTTTATACCCCTGTGAGGCGCCTTGGGATGTTTTACTATGTTAAAGGCATGATATAAATACAAGTTGTTGTTGTGTTGACTGGCTATTCAACCACAAGAGTCATCGCAACCAAACCCCGATCCTGTTTTTAACTGACGTGCGCACACACACACACACGAGCTTCCAGCATGGGGTGGCTGGATAGCAGTCCCTCCTTCCCTAACCCAGGACCGCAGAGATCTCTTGCACGCACCCTACTAGCTCCCTGGCTGCGATCACTAACTCCTCACATCCTGAGGATTGAACCCGCGACCTTCCAAGAGCCATCGAGGGAGCTGAAATGATTGGGACAGATAATCCTGAGTGAATTCAAATCCCACCCTGGCAGTTTGCGAGTTTTAGAAGGCTAGGCTGGTGGGGTTAGATGACGAGGGGTGGGGGAGGGGAGGCTCGTGTGGAGCATAAAGAAAAAGACGTGCATTTATATAGCGCCTTTCATGACCTCAGGACGCCCCAAAGCGCTTTACAGCCAATTAAATATTTTTTGAAGCGTAGTCACTGTTGGAATGTAGGAAACGCAGCGGCCAATTTGTGCACAGCAAGCCCCCACAAACAGCAATGAGATAATGACCAGATCATCTGTTTTAGATGTTGGTTGAGGAATAAATATTGGCCAGGACACCGGGGAGAACTCCCCCTGCCCTTTTTCTTATTTGTTCATGGGATGGGATCCCTAATTACCCTTGAGAAGGTGGTGGTGGCGAACCGCCTTCTTCGAAATAGTACCGTCCACCTGAGAGAGCAGACGAGGCCTCGGTTCAACGTCTCATCCGAAAGACGGCACCTCCGACAGTGCAGCACTCCCTCGGTAGTGGCACTGGGATTGTTATTGTCAGCCTAGATTTTTGCCGATGTAGTCAGAAGATTAAGTTACTCGGAGTTGAAGAATTGTGTCCTACACAGTCGGAAAAATGGGGGAGGGGTGGTGGCCGGGGGAGGGGTGGTGTCCAGGGGAAGGATAACACTCATTGGGGAGAAATTGGGTGAGTAGCGCCACCTGTTAGCGCCTAAAGAGGCAGTCAGTGGCTATAGCGCCACTGGCTGCGTCTCCCGCGATATTCAGTAGGGGCGCTAATGGTGGCGTTAGGCATTTGCGCTGCGCCGCCACCGATGACGTCATCGGTGTGCGCAGCGCCCCATTCGTGGCCCGTTCGCGATATTTGGTAGTGAACGCCGCAGTTGCGCCGTTCGCTACCCACGCCCGGTTCACGGGGCCTTACTGTGCCGGCAGCGGCGCAAGTTAAGGTGGAGGTGCGGGGCGGCCGCTTTTTTGGCGGCCGCCTGCCAGCACCTCCGTCCTCGGCCTCCTAACCACCCCCCCCCACCCCCCGCGGCATTGCCGGTTGTTTCCCGAGAGCCCGGCACTTCTCCTTGGTGCCGGGCTCATTTGCCGGCACTCGCGAGCGGGGATCGCGCTGTTGCAGGCACCTCCCCCTTAACAGTGGGAGGAAGGCCTGCAGTACCGCAGCGTGCCGTGCCGCAGCATGTGGCGCTGCGGCCCGTTACGCTGCGATAATCAGTTTCAGCACCCTAAGGGACGCGGAGCGCCTCGAGCCTCGCCCCGTCTCCCTCGAGGGGCACTGAAACTGAATTTCTGGCGATCGGTATCACTCCGATCGCTGCGCTAAATCCTGCGCTCAGGCGACTTTGGCACCACTTTGGCGCCCCAACCCAATTTCTAGGCCATTGAAACTTATAAAATTCTAACAGGACTAGACAGACTAGATACAGGAAGGATGTTCCCCACGGCGGGGGAGTCCAGAACCAGGGGTCACACTCTAAGGATAAGGGGTAAGCCATTTAGGACTGAGATTAGGAGGAATTTCTTCACCCAGAGAGTGGTGAACCTGTGGAATTCTTTACCACAGAAGGCAGTTGAGGCCAATTCATTAAATATATTCAAGAAGGAGTTAGATATATTTCTTAAGGCTAAAGGGATCAAGGGATATGGGGAGAAGGCAGGGACAGGGTACTGAATTTGGATGATCAGCCATGATCTCATTGAATGGTGGAGCAGGCTCGAGGGGCCGAATGGCCTACTCCTGCTCCTATCTTCTATGTTTCTAACATGAGGGACAAGAACTGTACCACCGGCATTGCAAATAATACGTCGGATAATAAAAGTATTCTCCCTTTAATTGGGAGCGTGAATGAAGCTTTGTCAGTGCTTGGCTTTAGTTCCTGTTCCTGACCTCCTTTCTTTCTTTGCCTTCTCTTCAGCTAATCAAACACTTCGAAGTCAGACCAGACCCTTCCGGAAAAGTGGTCACGGCCAAAACCAGGACGCTGCTTTTCCCTGGCGCCCACATCAACTTGCAGCTCATCGACAGGAAGTGACCGTCCGTCCGCCCGCCTCACCAGTCCCGCCCCATTAACACCGCCCGGCGGTCCTGCTCTGGAGACAAAGGAATTACCCTCGGCCAAATTGGTGAACAAACACGTCAAGGGAGGGGAGGGTGAGGGTGACGAATTCCCTCGAGGGATTCCTCCGTTCATCGTTCCCTCCCTTCCCCCTCCACCCCCCCCTGTAACTTTCATAGAACCTCATAGCACAAAAGGAGGCCATTCGGCCCATCGCAACTTTAGCAGCGGTTTTTTCCCTCCGGGTCGAGCGGGAGAACCTTATTTGGGGCAGGAACAGCTGGGCTCACTCATCCGTCCATCACAGACATCTTCTCTCGCTCTTATAGGAGCAGGAGGGGGCCATTCGGCCCCTCAAGCCGGTTCCGCTCCATCCGATTAGATCAGGGCTGATCTGCGACCTAACTCCATTTCCCCGTCTTGGCCAAGACACCACGATAGCAGCACAGATTACATAGAAACATAGAAGATAGGAGCAGGAGTAGGCCATTCAGCCCCTCGAGCCCGCTCCGCCATTTAATGAGATCATGGCTGATCATCCAAATTCAGTACCCTGTCCCTGCTTTCTCCCCATATCCCTTGATCCCTTTAGCCTTAAAAAATAGATCTAACTCCTTCTTGAATATATTTAATGAATTGGCCTCAACTGCCTTCTGTGGTAGAGAATTCCACAGGTTCACCACTCTCTGGGTGAAGAAATTCCTCATCTCTGTCCTAAATGGCTTACCCCTTATCCTTAGACCCCTGGTTCTGGACTCCCCGACCATCGGGAACATTCTCCCTGCATCGAGTCTGTCTAGTCCTGTTAGAATTTTATAAGTTTCAATGAGATCTCCTCTCATTCTTCTAAACTCCAGCGAATATAAGCCCAATCGACCCAATCACAACGCAGCAGGAGATACACTCGGCCCATTGCACCCAGGGTCGGGCAGTCAGTACACCGGGGCTATCCCACTCCCTGCCCTGCCCTTTTTCCCCCCTATCCTTTTTATACTCTTCCATTTCCCGAATACTTACCCAGTTGCCTTTTTGAATGGCGGCGTTGTACCTGCCTCGACGCTCACTTGCAGCAGAGTCCTTCCGTGTTTTAATAACCCTCGGTGTGCGCGCGCGTCTCAAAAGAAGCTCGAACGATAGTCGGTTGCCATGGTTACGAGCGTTCGGGCTAAATGGCACCTTTTAACACTTTTTACGTCCGTGTTTCCGCCAGCTGGTTCGCGTCAATAAAAACCGTGGCTCAGCTTCCAAGTGCCATTTTAGCTTCGCCGGAATCACAAGATCTTAGGCCCTGTCAGTCACGCCGTCTGGGCATGACTCGCCCAGTGTCGGCTTAATACCTTAACCACTAGCCACACGTGGCTAACCGGGAACCCCGATGTAGCTCATTGCATTTCTCATCGAGTAAATAAAAATAATGAGTAATCGATACTGTCGTTTGGCTGTGTGATCTCTGCGCTCCGATTCGCACAGCCTATGCATGTGGACTTTCACCTTTCGGTGCATCGGTTGGCAGAAAGCGCGAGTGTGACTGTTTTTAAAATCATTGTGAGTGCCTTACTTCCTCGGTTACTGAACGATGGCAGATGTTTGTTAAGCAAATATACACGTGTGTGAAGTACATTTACCTGTATTGTGTGAGAGGCGTTTTCCACTATAATTAATGCCGGTGGATCAAACGCTGTCGCCGTAGCAACAACCTGTGGTTAGTCAGCGATTACTGCTGGACAGCACAGGACTCGGGCTGCAGGCTGCAAAATTGGGGACCAGAAGAAGGAACTTGCCTTTATATAGTGCCTTTCATGACTTCAGGACGTCCCAAAGCACTTTCCAGCCAGTGGCGTACTTTCTGAAGTATAGGGAAACACAGCAGCCAATTTCTGCATAGTAAGGTCCCACAAACAGCAATGTGATTAACACAAACATCGGAACAGGAGTTAGGCCATTCAACCCCTCGAGCCTGTTCCGCCATTCAATGAGATCATGGCTGATCTGTGACCTAACTCCATGTACCCGCCTTTGGCCCCATATCCCTTAATACCTTTGGTTAACAAAAATCTATCAATCTCAGATTTAAAATTAACAATTGGTCCAGCATCAATTGCCCTTTGCTGGAGAGTTCCAAATTTCTACCACCCTTTGTGTGTAGAAGTGTTTCCTAGCTTCACTCTTGAAAGAACAATAGAAAACGCTGGAAAAACTCAGCAGGCCAGGCAACATCCATGGAGAGAGAAATAGAGTCAATGTTTCAGGTCAAAACCCTTCGTCAAGACTGAAAAAACACAGGAAATGAAACAGATTAAAAGGCCAGTTTGGGGGCTGGGAAATGGGGGATGAGAGAACAAGAGAGAAGTGAAGAGACATTCAGAGGTATTCAAAAGCAGACGAGATGGTGATAGGACTAGTGGAGACAAAAGACGGTGTGAAATGCGCTGGCAGAATGAGAGACAGCTGCCATGTGGGAGAGAAAAAAAGGGGGAAGGGCACAAAACAAAGGTGTGGATAAAAAATATATAAAAATGTAATAGGGGCCGAGGTTATGATCTGAAATTGTTGAACTCGATATTGAGTCCGGAAGGCTGTAAAGTGCCTAATCGGAAGCTGAGGTGCTGTTCCTCGAGCTTACGCTGGGTTTCCGTGGAACATCGCAGGAGCCCGAGGACGGTGAGGTCTGAGTGGGAATGGGGCGGTGAATTAAAATGACAGGCGACCGGAAGCTCGGGGTCACCCTTACGGACTGAATGGAGGTGTCTGGCTCTAATTTTTAGGCTATGTCCCCTCGTCCAGCACTCCCCAACCAGCGGAAATAGTTTCTATCTACAAAAGCAACTTGAATTTATGTAGTGCCTTTAATGTAGTAAAATGTCCCAAGGCGCTTCACTGGAGCGTTATAAAACAAAATTTGACACAGAGCCACATAAAGAGATATTTGGACAGATGATCAAAAGCTTGGTCAAAGAGGTAGGTTTTAAGGAACATCTTAAAGGTGGAAAGAGAGGCGGAGAGGTTTAGGGAGGGAATTCCAGAGCTTAGGGCCTTGGCAGCTGAAGGCACATCAACTAATGGTGGAGCGATTTAAAATCAGGGATGCTGAAAAGGCCAGAATTGAAGAAGCGCGGAGATCTCGGAGGGTTGTGGGGCTGGAGGAGATTACAGAGATAGGGAGGGATTTGAAAATGAGAATGAGAATTTTAAAAATTGAGGCGTTGCTTAACCGGAAGCCAAGGTAGGTCAGCGAGCACAGGGGTGATGGGTGAATGGGACTTGGTGTGAGTTAGGACATGGTCAGCCGAGGTTTGGATGACCTCAAGTTTCCGTAGGGTAGAACGTGGGAGACCAGCCAGGAGTGCGTTGGAATAGTCCAGTCTGGAGGTAACAAAGGCTTGGATGAGGGTTTCAGCAGCCAATGAGCTGAGGCAGGGGCGGAGTCAGGCGATGTTCCGGAGGTGGAAATATGATGGTGCAGACATGTGGTCGGAAGCTCATTTCAGGGTCAAATACCCAGGTTGCGAACAGTCTGGTTCAGCCTCAGACAGACAGTAGGGAGAGGGATGGAGTCTGTATCAGTTCCCCTTAATAACTTGTAAACTTTGATCAAATTGTTTCTTAACCGTCTAAATTCTAGGGAATACAACCTTAGTTTGTTTCATCTCGCCTTGTAATTTAAACCTCGGAGTCCAGGTATCATTCTGGTAAACCTACGCTGCACTCCCTCCAAGGCCAATATATCCTTCCTAAGGTGTGGTGCCCAGAGCTGCTCACAGTGCTCCAGGTGTGGTCTGACCAGGGCTTTCTTTATATAACCGTAGCAGAACTTCTACCCCCCTGTGTCTAGTCCTCTAGATATAAAGGCCAGCATTCCATTAGCCTTTTTGATTATTTTTTCCTATTCATGACATTTTAATGATCTCTGTACCTGGACTCCCCCCAAGTCTCTTTGGACCTCCACTGTTTCTAGGTTTTCACCATTTAGAAAGTATCCTGTTCTAGCCTTTTTAGGTCCAAAGTGGATGAACTTTCACGTGCCTACATTGAAATCCATTTGCCACAGTTTTGCCCATACACTTAATGTATTAATGTCTCTCTCTAATTTTATGCTTCCATCTACACTGCTTACAATGCTTTGTGTCATCGGCAAACTTGGATATGTGGCTCTTGTAGTGTGTGTAACCTGTACCACCTTAAGAGGATACCTTAAGGTGATGGACTACTTTTAGATGGCTCCTGTACATTGTAGTACCGGTGGTGACCACACCGGTCTACAAACCCTGTGGAGCAAAGTGTATCCCAGTTCAGCCCTGACCCTCAACCACTAAAGACCTGTTTAATTATTTCTGTAGTCTGTGTCCAGTTATTCAGCATAACTACATTTGAAAACACAGACTCAACAGTGGCGACGAGTCTGATCTTACCTAGCGGCAGTTGCATCAAAGGAAGCTTCGACTCTGAGACGGGCATCGAACAAGGACATCCACCCTCAACATCCTGCTGGGCACTGCATAGCACGGGAGGCCATCGGGAACCCGGGTTGGTTTCTGGCCACGAAGTCTAACATCAGTGAACATCCCTTCGATGACAGCGGCGGGTAAGCCCGATCGAGCGGCACGGGGGGGGGGGGGGGGGAGGTCGGCCGAGTTGTCAGTAAGAGAAGGGGAGGGAAACGACGAAAAAGGCGGAGAACACGACCGCAGCCGGTGTCAGGGGCAATCGGGGCAGAGACGCGCAGCAGCCAGAAAGGCGTTTATGTCCACAAGGACCACGGGAGCGGCGGGGAACAAGAGCAGCAGCATCAGGGAAAATAAAGGACCACTGGGAGGCGAGAACGGCAACAGCACGGTAATCACCATTTTGAGTCGGCGCGGGAAGAAGACAAGCGCGGGAAAAGCCGCCAAGCGCGGGAAGCCGCCATTTAAAAAAAATAAAAATAAAATAATCATCATATCCGAAGGAAAGGAAACTCAACAAGGATGCCAAAAACGGGTAACATCACGGCTTTTGATAGCGATGTGGAAGATTGGGCCACTTATGTGGAACGCATCGAAGTTTACTGTACAACGAATGAGGTACCGGAGGATAAGAAAGCACTAACCCTATTAAACTCGATGGGTGCGAAGACGTACGGGTTATTAAGGAACCTTGTAACACCAGATAAACCGGTAGGAAAGAGTTTCGCGGATATTGTTACTATCCTGCAAGAGCATTTAAACCCCACGCTGCTGCTGATAGCGGAACGATTTAAATTCTACAAAAGAATTCAACTTAAAGAAGAAAGCAACGCTGAATTCTTAACCGAACTGCGCAAGTTATCAAAGTACTGTCAGTTCGGTACAGGACTAGCAGACGCACTGAGAAATAAGTTTGTGTGTGGGCTCCTAAGGGAAGGTACCCAGAAGCGACTGCTAGAGGAAAAGGATCTTACGCTGGACAAAGCTTTCAGCATTGCAGCATCGCACGAGGCAGTAGCACGAGGCGCTGCAGAGATACAGCAAAGACCATTGGAATTCAGCACCAATGAAATGGCATTGGGCGCAGTAAAGTGCTATCGTTGCGGAAGGACAACGCATGACCAGAACCAGTGCTGGTTCAAAGATAAAGAATGCAGGCAATGTGGCAAACTTGGTCACATAGCGAGAGTATGCCGGTCAGGAAAGAAGACCAGCAGCAAATAGTCGCCACAGGAGAAGTACAAAAATGTACACAAGGTGACAGAGAACAGTTCGGATGAACAGAAGATGGATTCAGACTCCAGCAGTAAGGAACTGGGTTGTCTAAAAATACATAATGTGGGTAACGCAGCAGACCACCAAACTATCTGGGTCATGCTTCGGATAGCAGGAGTCCAAGTGAAGATGGAATTGGACACTGGATCGGCATTGACGGTCATGAATAAGCAAGATTACAAAAGGTTATTCTCGCACATTCCCGAGGGATACGGAGATTGTATTGAAAACATACACGGGGCAAATAGTATACCCCATCAGAAAGATAAAAGTAAATGTGGTCTACAATGGTAAAGAAAGTCAGGAAATGGACTTGTATGTGTTACCTGATGGAGGTCCGCCACTACTGGGATGGGAATGGATCCGGAGAATAAATGTGGACTGGCATTCCATACAAGCACTGACTGTAGATTCCTGTAAAGAGGACGACGTCAAACCTAAACGACTGTCCAAAATATTGGACGATGCTAAGGAGGTGTTCCAACAGGGACTGGGAACACTGAAAGGAATTACGGCAAACATCAAGGTTGAAGAACATGCAAACCCAAAATTTTTCAAAGCCAGACCGGTACTTTATGCGATACGACCTGCTGTGGAAGCAGAGCTGGAAGGGCTAGAACGTTCAGGAGTACTGTCAAAGGTGGACTGGAGCGAATGGGCCACACCCATTGTTCCTGTCATGAAGCATTCGTTGAGCAACAAGCTGGGGGAACCTGGGAAAGTTCGCATCTGTGGCGATTTCAAGATCACTGTTAATCCGGTTCTTCACACGGTGCAATATCCGCTTCCGTGGATTGAAGATATCTTTGCTTTGCTGTCTGGCGGGAAACACTTCACCAAGATAGACCTGGCGCAGGCTTACCTACAGATGGAAGTTGATGAAGCGTCACGCCAGTATCTCACGATCAACACACATAAGGGCTTATATCGGTATAATAGACTGGTTTTTGGAGTGGCATCGGCTCCAGCGATTTGGCAAAGGGCCATGGAGCAGGTATTGCAGGGAATTCCAGGCACACAATGCTACCTGGACGACATCCTGATTACAGGAGATGATGATAAGGATCACCAGATTGAAAGAATATGGGCTCAGAGTTAATCGCCAGAAATGTGAGTTCTTTCAAAAGCGAATCTCGTACTGCGGCCACGTCATTGACCAGGAGGGGCTCCATAAGTCACCTGACAAGATCGAAGCTGTTGTGAAAGCTCCTGCTCTGGAAAATGTATCCCAGTTGAGGTCGTTCCTTGGGTTGGTTAACTATTACCACAAGTTTCTTCCAAATTTATCCACGGTGTTACACCCGCTGAACACTCTTTTGCAAATGGGAATACCATGGAAGTGGAGCGATGATTGTAAGCGGGCTTTTCAAAAAAGCAAGGCACTGATCACCTCTAAGGAAGTGTTGGCTCACTTTAACCCAACGCTACCTATTCGCTTAGCTTGTGATACTTCTCCATATGGTATTGGGGCAGTGCTCTCACATAAATTTCCAAATGGCTTGGAAAGGCCAGTCGCGTTCGCATCCAGATCATTGACCTCCGCAGAGCGCAACTATGCTCAGATAGATAGGGAGGCTCTCAGCCTCGTGCGGGGAGTTAAGAAATTTAACCATTACCTGCAAGGCCAAAAGTTTACGCTGCTGACAGATCACCAGCCGTTGGTTTCCATTTTTAACCCTAAGAAGGGTGTTCCAGTAATGACGGCGCAGAGGCTTCAGAGATGGTCCCTTTTCCTAGGGGCACATCAATATGATATCGAATTCAAAGGTACAAAGCAACATGGTAATGCTGATGGGCTGTCGCGCCTGCCACTACCTACAGCGCAAGAGGCACCGGCAGTTGACCCTGTCGAGATATTTCACTCGACCATCATCGAATGCTTACCAGTCACCAATGCGGGTATTGAGAGAGAGACCCGAAACGACCAGACACTGTCTCGGGTCTACGACTTGACAGTGAAGGGATGGCCAGCACATGGCGACCTACTGTTACCAGCATTCTCAGCCAGACGAGAACAGCTGTCCGTATGTCAAGGAACATTGATGTATGGAACAAGGGTGATTATTCCTCCTAAATTAAGGGAGAGAGTTCTGAAGGAATTGCATGAAGGTCATCTGGGGGGAGTCAAGATGAAAAGCCTTGCTAGGGCTTATGTGTGGTGGCCAGGTATCGACAAATAGAGGATAAGAACATAAGAACATAAGAAATAGGAGCAGGAGTAGGCCAATCGGCCCCTCGAGCCTGCTCCACCATTCAATAAGATCATGGCTGATCTGATCCTAACCTCAAATCTTCTATCACTCTGCATCCACCCGAACCCATGTGATCTCCCGGGAGAGGCGAAAAACCAGATAAAGACCCAATGGCCAATTTGGGAGAAAAAAATCTGGGAAATTCCTCTCCGACCCATCTAGGCGATCGAAATTCTTCCAGGAGATCACTCTGTCCCTATATTTTCTACAGTACTTACCTTCTGTAAAGGCGATCTCCACCCCAGCCAGGAACAGGAATAAAACCATCTCCTGAAATCTAACAGAATTAGAACACAGTAGGAGCAGAACAAGGCTACACGGCCCCTGGGGCGCTCCACTACCCACAGGGCCATGACCATTCCGAACCCAGACTCATGTCCAATTTCCTGCCCGCTCCCCGTAACCCTTAATTCCCTTTACTTCTAGGAAACTATCTGATGCGCTATCAATTACTCATAAAAGACTGAGAGTTAGAAGAGTAACTAAAGGCTTTTATTAACAACAGAATGGAGGTCTGCCTCGAGTGGTCGACCGGTCCAGGATACAAGGGCTGGGGAGCAGTCACCTTTATACTAGGACCTGTGGGAGGAGTCAGCCGAGGCATGTCCAGGCATGTACACAGTGGAATACAAACAGGACAAACAGGAATACAAACAGTGGTTTACCACACTATCTATTTCTGTTTTAAATTTATTTAATGATGTAGCTTCCACAGCTTTCTGGGGCAGCAAATTCCACAAACCTACCACCCTCTGAGTGAAGAAGTTTCTCCTCATCTCAGTTTTGAATGAGCAGCCCCTTATTTTAAGATTATGCCCCCTAGTTCTAGACTAAAAGTTGCTCGGTGCCAAAAAGTTCAAAACGCACCTCCAATTGCACCGCTGCATCCGTGGGAATGGCCTTCAACCCCATGGCAACGTGTGCATATCGACTTTGCAGGTCCATTCATGGATTCCATGTTTTTGATAGCAGTAGACGCACATTCTAAATGGCCAGAAGTGATTAAGATGTCGACCACTACCTCGGAGAAGACGATCGCAGTTCTAAGAATCATATTTGCAAGGAATGGGTTGCCGGAACAAATATGTTCAGACAACGGACCACAGCTCGTGTCAGAATTCCAGAAATTCATGAAAAAGAATGGGGTGAAACACTATACATCTGCCCCATATCATCCGGCTACAAATGGGTTGGCCGAGAGATTTGTACAAACGTTCAAAAAGGCGATAAAGGCCATGAGCGAAGACCATATTCCACTACAACACAAGGTGGACAATTTCCTGATGGCATATCGAAACGTCACGCATGCAGTGACAAATCAAAGCCCTGTCATAATGTTCTATAACAGGAGGTTGCGGTCCCGGTTGGATTTGTTAAAACCCAATGTGCGTAGGGAAGTCGAAAACAAGCAATTCCAGCACGTAAATAACAAGGCCACTCGGAGTTTCGAAATAGGACAACCAGTGTTGGCCAGGGACCATAGGAATGATAAATGGCAATCCGGAACAATTCGTGCCCGACAAGGACCCTTGATGTACACGGTAGACGTTGGAGAGAACGTAATACGACATCATGCTGACCAACTTGTGGAATCGAGAACAAGGGTCGACCCCATGTCTACGGCAGAGACACCAGTTGAAGAAGTTATTGAGCCTGTAGCATCTACCTCAGACTCGAACGTACATGATGATGTTCAATCCATAGGAGATCAAATGGATGAGTCACCCCAGCAACGAGAACCAGAGACCCCTGAAAGGCGTTATCCGGCCCAGATCAGGAGGCCTCCTCAGAGACTGAATCTTTGAACAGTTTTGTGTGAAAGTTGTATATATGTTATCCATGTAATGTTTAAATTGGGGTGTACACTGTTAAGCTAAAAGGGGAGGAATTGTAGTGTATGTAACCTGTACCACCTTAAGAGGATACCTTAAGGTGATGGGCTACTTTTTGATGGCTCCTGTACATTGTAGTACCGGTGGTGACCACACCGGTATATAAACCCTGTGGAGCAAAGTGTATCCCAGTTCAGCCCTGACCCTCAACCACTAAAGACCTGTTTAATTATTTCTGTAGTCTGTGTCCAGTTATTCAGCATAACTACATTTGAAAACACAGACTCAACAGCTCTCTATCCCATCATCTAAGTTGTTAATAAACACAGTGAATGGTTGAATAATGACCAAATAATCTTTTTTAAAGTGATGTTGGTTGGGCGATAAATATTGGCCAGGACACCGGAGAGAACTCCCCTGCTCTTCTTTGAAATAGTGGCTGTGGGATCTTTTACATCTACTTGAGGGGGCAAATGGGGCCCTCGGCTTAACATCTCATCCAGAAGAAGGTACCTCCGACAGTGCAGCACTCCCTCAGTACTGGATTATGTGCTCAAGTCCCTGGAGTGGGACTTGGAACCCACAACCTTCTGACTCAGGAGGCGAGAGTTCCACCCACTGAGCTATGGCTGACATGTAAAGAGATAACGTAAATTTATATAGCGCCTTTCACATCCCCAGGACATCCCAAAGGGGTACAAGAGTAAGATCTTGCTGCAAATGCGCATTGCTTTTGTGAGACCTGGAGTACTATGTACAATTTTGGTCTCCGTACCTAAGGAAGGATATACTTGCCTTGGAGGCGGTGCAACAAAGGTTCACTAGATTGATTCCTGGGATGAGAGGGTTGTCCTATGAGGAGAGGTTGAGTAGATTGGGCCTATACTCTCTGGAGCTTAGAAGAATGAGAGATGATCTCATTGAAATATACAAGATTGAAATAGCCATTCAGGGAGATTGACAGGTTAGATGCTGAGAGGTTGTTTCCCCTGGCTGGGGAGTCAAGAACTAGGGGGCATAATCTCAGGCTAAGGGGTCGGCCACTTAGGACTGAGAAGAGGAGGAACTTCTTCACTCAGTTGTGAATCTTTGTAATTCTCTACCCCAGAGGGCTGTGGATGCTCAGTCACTGAGTATATTCAAGGCCGAGATCAATAGATTTTTGGACTCTAGAGGAATCGAGGGATATGGAGATCAGGCGGGAAGGTGGAGTTGAGGTCGAAGTTCGGCCATGATCTTACTGAATGGCAGAGCAGGCTCGAGGGCTGAATGGCCGACTCCTGCTCCTATTTCTTATGTTCAAAGCTTTCACAGTCAATGAAATCAGTGACGAGAGTGCTACCCAGTGACCCACAGACAATGCCTAAAAGCATTGATGCATTTTCTCAACAATTGACGTAGAGCGCTTTTGAGGAGTTGGAAAGAGAAATGATTTCCATCTATCAAAAAAAAGTAATGACCTATATCCCCACGGAATGTTTATTTACCATGGCAACCAGAAGGCATTGAATATGCAATATTGTTTCTGCAGATTTTAATCAATCAACTCAGCAAGTTCAATATCGGCTCTGACTTTTGTTTGCGTTTACCTAAATGGACTGTGGACCTCTTCTCGGTTCATGTAGTCTCATGTTGTGAGGCGTTTGTGCCACTGTACTTCAAGCTTGCAAAAAGGGCTCTTCTGCCATCTAGCGGTTGCTGCTTTATTTACTCTAACACTTCTGAACAAGAAAACCACTTCCCTTTCGTGAAGTGGAACAGAAAGGATCTGGAGATCACAAGAGGAGGGAGGACATTCGGTCCATCCAGATACAGTACAAAATGGCAACAAGTGACATGCTGGCAGTAACACACTAAACTCAGAGGGGTGGAGCCCTCGGTCATCTTGACTAAATGTTTATGCCCACAGGCAGGGGTAAAGAATGGCGAGAAGGTAGGTAGGTAGGAGACTCCTCTTTAAGAGTCAAATTGGCTGGATCACATGACTGACCGGCAGATAAGATATTGGAAGTGAATCAGTCTTCGGCCAGAGGCCCTGTGATTGGTGTCCCAGTCTGGCAGGTCTGTAATACCTCAGGACGCTACCAAGGATTGGCCAACCAGCTCACTGATGGGGTCTCGGTAAAGGGTCCAAGGGTGGCGGTGGGGGGCAGAGCGGGGAGGAGGTAAGTGGGGTGTAGGCCCATCATTGGGAACTGGAAATCTTCCTGCTCCGCTCCAGGGAACCCTGCAACCGATAATCCCCAATGTGGAGGATGATCCTCACCGGACAAGGAGATGGCGGCTTATCAGAACTCTTGGTTTTAGTTCATTAAACTTCAGCAGCACCTAGGGACTTGCTCAACCTCCAGGATTGCCCTGGAGTCACCAGGAACTAAAAAATTAATGTTCCGGGACACGGCTGCAAGCAAAACCCGGGAGAAAAAAAATCAGAGAGGCATAAAGATTTTTTTCTCCCCATTTTCTTTGACACTTATTAGATATAAAAATATTGGCGATGGGCAGAGAGGGTTTTTTCCAAATATTTGTTCCTGGGATGTGGGCGTCGCTGGCAAGGCCGGCATTTATTGCCCATCCCTAATTGCCCCTTGAGCAGGTGGTGGTGAGCTGCCTTCTTGAACCACTGCAGTCCGTGCGGTGAAGTCCTGTTTGACCGGGTGGAGGCATAAGGTCATGTGATAAGACCTCCAGGAATATGTCCAATCAGATTGGGCAATCCTAGCCGTAGCCCTTTGTACACTTGGGGTGGAGGGGGGGGGGGTTCCCAAGCCAAGGATTAAGGCAAGTGGGGTACAGTCACTCGAGGAAAGTTTACACCCAGTGTCGGGAAACTCTCGGTTTGGACACACTTACGCACGGCGATAGGTTTCCGCAGGTGTCTAGACACCCGGCTAGCCAAAACAAAACAAAAAGGGGCAAATCTCAAAACAGGTCGAGTTTCACGTGACCAGATTAACCCGCAACTTCTGCAATTTCCTCAGGAGTTGACTGCAGTGAAATATGATGGGTGAATATAATGCACAGAGGGAAAGGAGAGGCGTAGCCAGCTGTCAAATGGTGGAACTCGGGGTCCCTGCATAGACCCTTCAAAAGGAATCTTCTGTCGTCGCTGGGTCAAAATTCTGGAACTCTCCACCTTCACCTCACGGCTCAGGAAGAAGGCCCAGCACCACTGCCTCAGGGCAACTAGGGAATGGGCTGATGAATGCCGACCTTGCCAGCGACGCCCACAAACCCGAGAATTTATAAAAATGAAGAGAATTCTTATGAGGAACGGGGCGGCTCCCGCCTCTGCGGGGGTTCCAGGCGTCCTCCGACCGGCAGGACCTCCTCCCCACCACCAAGAGACAACCTCCCCATGGGCACCCACCTTGGGTATTTCAATGAAGGGACCCCCCCAACGAACTTTGACCCCCAATCCCACCCCACGAACTTTGACCCCCCACTGACCCCATGAACTTTAACCCCCACCCCACCCCACTGACCCCATGAACTTTGACCCCCCCCATCCCACCCCAAAGGTTTGAGGCCGCTACAGTACATAATCTCACATGTAGGGGGAGATACTGGAAGGCTGATAGCACCTTTAAGCCCAAACTCCAGCAGTCACAAGTACATTCAAAGAAGGGGAGGGGAAAAATGCTGGAGAAGTGGCAGCATGTAAAGTTATGACCGGACATGGTTAAAAATATTCTCGGCCCAGGTAGTTTAGTGGACGACGAGGACCTTTAGCATCGATTGAACGTTGAACTGGAAACAAGGAGATATAAATTGGGTTGAACGCTCTCCGCACCAACTTGTACGTGCCTCTAAAATCGAGTTGGATAAAAAGCCTTTTTTTGTCACTCCTCGTAGCCTGTCGCTGTCGCACCTGGTTGCGTTACCTCGAAAGCCTCGTCGTGTACTCGTAATCGAATCCATTCACAACAAATATTGAAAACAGTTTCAGCCGGTTCCCCGGGTGTCCACTTCATGCCACACAGGCCCTCGGCCCTCCTCGCCACCCACCCCCGTTCCTGTGACATTACTTCCTGTCCACAAATTTCAGGTCGATAGGCTTCCCGGGAGCCAGCAGGCCGTGGGTTTTGGCAGGAACATGTCCAGTGCTGGGGGCCACCTGTATCTCAAACGCTTGCAGGAGCTGAAGAAAGCGGAAGTTAAAAAGGTCAGTACAAGTGGATACAGGGTAAATGCCCGCAACAACAACTTGCATTTATACAGCGCCTTTGATGGAGTTAAAACATCCCGAGGCGTTTCACGGGAGAGATTATCAAACAAAATTTGACACCGAGCCACACAAGGAGATATTAGGACTGGTGACCAAACACTTGGTCAAAGGGGTAGGTATTAAGGGGTGTCTTAAAAGGAGGAGAGAGGCGGAGAGGTTTAGGGAGGGAATTCCAGAGCTTAGGGCCCAGGCAGCTGAAGGCATGGCCGCCAATGGTGGGGTGAAGGAAGTGGGGGGGGACGCGCAAGAGGCCAGAATTAGTGGAGCGCAACGATCACGGAGGGTTGTAGGGCTAGGGGAGGTTGCACAGAGATAGGGAAGGGGCGAGGCCACGGAGGGATTTGAACACGAGGACGAGAATTTTTTTTTAAACTGAGGAGTTGGTGGATCGGGACCCAATGCAGGTCAGTGAGCACGGGGTGGGGGCGATGGGTGAATGAGACTTGGTGCAGGTTTGTGTGGGCTTTTCCCTCCTCCTTTCCCCCCCGCCCCACCTTTAGGGAGTCATGAAATACAGTTCCGTGAGTCCACCACCCCCTCATGAGGCTGTTCCTCATTCTTTTGTACGGATGCTGCATCCATTTTTTTTTACATAAGACGTAGGAGCAGGAGTCGGTCATTCGGCCCCTCGAGCCTGCTCCGCCATTCAATGAGATCATGGCTGATCTGATCTTGGCCTCAACTCCACTTCCCTGCCCGCTCCCCATAACCCTTGACTCCCTTATCGTTCAAACACCTGTCTATCTCCACCTTAAATATATTCAATGACCCAGCCTCCACAGCTCTCTGGGGAAGAGAATTCCAAAGATTCACGACCCTCAGGGAAGAAATTCCTCCTCATCTCCAATTTAAATGGGTGGCCCCTTATTCTGAAACTATGCCCCCTAATTCTAGATTCCCCCACGAGGGGAAACATCCTCTCAGCATCTACCCTGTCGATACCCCTCAGAATCTTATATGTTTCAATAAGATCCCCTCTCATTCTGCTAAACTCCAATGAGTATAGGCCCAACCTGCTCAACCTTTCCTCATAAGACAACCCCCTCATCTCCGGACAGCCCCTTCCTCTCTTTTGAATGTCAGATTTGCAGCTTTCTCTTTCCCAACTCCAATCCGAGTTAGGACCTCTTGCCTGTTGAACCACAGCGAGGGTCAGCTGAATTCAGCAGCGTCATTGCAACAGTGGCCACAACCTCAAAGAATAAAAATACTTCATTGGGCCGCAAAGCGCTTTGGGACGTCCGGAGGTCGTGAAATATATTTAAGGTGGAGATAGACAGATTTTTGAACGATAAGGGAGTCAAGGGTTATGGGGAGTGGGCGGGAAGTGGAGTTGAGGCCAAGATCAGATCAGCCATGATCTCATTGAATGGCGGAGCAGGCTCGAGGGGCCAAATGACCAACTCCTGCTCCTACGTCTTATGTAAAAAAAAATGGATGCAGCATCCGTACAAAAGAATCCGTACAAAATGCAACTTGAGCCTACAACCGTCTGACTCGAGGGCTACCAACAGAGGCGAGGCGGACACCCGCATTCCTGAGGAGCGAACGGGTTACTTCTGAATTGCTCGCTGGGCCACTTCAGAGGGCAGTGTGGCTGACTCCCATTCCCTGAAGGATGCTCGAAGGTGGATTTTTATGCTTTACTGGTCACCGTTGCCTGGTGCCAGCTCACAACTGACCCGATTAGAAAGTTATGGGGAGATTTAATAGGAGGTGATTGGCATTAGGAAGGGGTTTTGAGAGGGTAAATGAGGAGAAAGTGTTTCCAGTGGCAGGAGGGTCGGTAACCAGAGGACACACAGATTTAAAATCATTGGCAAAAGAACCAGAGGGGACATGAGGAGAATTTTCTTTTACGCAGCGAGTTATGATGATCTGGAACGCGCTGCCTGAGAAGGTGGTGGGAGCAGATTCAATTGTAATTTTCAAAAGGGAATTGGATAAATACTTGAAAAGGAAAAAATTTGCAGGGCTCTGGGGAAAGAGCAGGGGGGAGTGGGACTAATTGGAGAGCTCTTTCAAAGAGCCGGCACAGGCACGATGGGCCGAATGGACTCCTTCCGTGCTGTACGATTCTATTGAATTCAGTTTTTACTGGGATTATGAACTTTCAACCTCTGGGTTGTTGGTCTAATACCGTGACCATTATGCCGCTGTACCAGATAGCCTGCTATCATCTCAACCGCAAGAGCATGTTGTGTTTCCTGTCAGATGGAGGGGGGGGGGGAAACTGATGTATCCAAGCCCATTACAATGCATTAAAGGTCTTCAATCTACTGTGGGTCCTCCAAGAAATCTACTCCCTCAAAATGCTGAACAGCCTGTGCTATCAGCCACTCTCTCCTGTAAAAGCAACAAATTCTATCCTGGCGGAAGAGCCAACTGACCGACCCCCCCACCCGATGAGCAGCAAGACCTGCCTGTACGAGCGCCAGGTGAATCTCCAGCTCCGCGATCCTCCGTCCCACGCAGCTCCGCACCCCGTAGCCAAACGGGATCGCTCCGAAGTTATCCACTCTATCGGTGTCGGTCTTCCTCAGCCAGCGGTGCGGTCGGAACTCTCCGGGCCTTTCGAAAACCTCGCTGTCATGTGACGTGGTGTAGTGGCAGAGAGCAAGCTGAGTCTGGGGAGGGAGGGGGGGCAAGAAAATGAAGGAATTATTAGGTCCGCAGCCCCCATCAGGGCAAAGGCTTCGTTGACAGTGCAGTTTTTTTTGTGAGAAACCTGGATGAGAGGGTGAAGGCTCGTTTAGTGCAGGATGCCAAACTCGAATAGGGGAGGAGAAGACAAGAAATCAAGTAGAGGTAGCGAGTTAGCACAAAGCCTGTAGATTGCCAGAGGAAGAGAAGACGGAGGGAAGACAGGAGTTTTGAGGTGCTGGGAAAGATTGTGTTAGCAGTAGGAGATGGTGTAAAGAGTCAATATCAGGGAGAGTGCAAGGAAGAGGAATCATAGAAATTTACTGCACAGAAGGAGGCCATTCGGCCCATCATGTCCGTGCCGGCCGACAAAGAGCTCTCCAGCCTAATCCCACTTTCCAGCTCTTGGTCCGTAGCCCTGTAGGTTACGGCACTTCAAGTGCATATCCAAGTACTTCTCTGTTCCCTAGCCATTGACTCCATCCCTCTCCCTAACATCTGTTTGAGGCTGAACCACATTGTTCGCAACCTGGGTGTCATATTTGACCCTGAAATGAGCTTCCGGCCACATATCTGCAGCATAACTAAGACCGCCTACTTCCACCACCATAACATCGCCGGTCTCCGCCCCTGCCTCAGCTCTTCTGCTGCTGAAACCCTCATCCATGCCTTTGTTACCTCGAGACTTGACTATTCCAACACACTCCTGGCTGGCCTCCCACATTCCACCCTACGTAAACTTGAGGTCATCCAAAACTCGGCTGCCCATGTCCTAACTCGCACCAAGTCCCGTTCACCCATCACCCCTGTGCTCGCTGACCTACATTGGCTCCCGGTTAAGGAGCGCCTCGATTTCAAAATTCTCATCCTTGTTTTCAAATAATAATAATAATAATTCAACTTTATTGTCATTGTACAATGCACAAGTACATGAACAACGAAATGTGATCTTGCAAGCTCCCATGAGTCCAGTACAAATAACATTAACATTAAACGTAAATAGCACCGTCCTGGGAGGAGCAAAGCCGCTGCGTCTGTGCGCGCCGCCATTCCATTTCCACCATTCCTCCTGTCCGACAATCTTCAGCCCAACGCCCGGCCTCGCCCCTCCCTATCTCTGTAATCTCCTTCAGCCCCACAAACCACCCCCCACCCCCGGAGATCTCTGCGCTCCTCTAATTCTGCCCTCTTGAGCATCTCTGATTATAATCACTCAACCGTTGGTGGCCGTGCCTTCTGTTGCCTGGGCCCCAAGCTCTGGAATTCCCTGCCTAAACCTCTCCACGTCTCTCCCTCTCTTTCCTCCTTTAAGACGCTCCTTAAAACCTACCTCTTTGACCAAGCTTTTGGTCACCTGCCCTAATTTCTCCTTATGTGACTCGGTGTCAAATTTTTTTGTCTTATAACACTCCTGTGAAGCGCCTTGGGATGTTTTACTACATTAAAGTGGTCATCTTTTGTTTCTTAATTTGTCCCAGTACCATCTCCTTTTGCCGTGCACCATCATCCCTTTTTGTCTTTTAATCTCTCCTGCCTTCCATCCGATCACAGACCTTCCCTTTTGTTCTTTTCCCCCCTCCCCCCTTTCCCTGTCCCTACACTTGCTTAAAAACCTGTTACTTCTCTAAATTTTTCCAGTTCTGACGAAGGGTCATCGACCTGAAACGTGAACTCTGTTTCTCTCTCCACGGACGCTGCCTGACCTGCTGAGTGTTTCCAGGTCAGAGAAGGTTAAGAGGTGACCTAATAGAGGTTTTCAAGATGGTGAGAGCTTTTGATAGAATAGGTAGAGAAAAACGATTCCCTCTGGCGAGTGGGTCAATAACCAGAAGTACAATAGCAAAATACTGTGGATGCTGGAAATCTGAAATAGAAACAGAAAAATGCTGGAAACACCTCCGTTCAGTCCGTAAGGGTGACCCCGAGCTTCCGGTCGCCTGTCACTTTATTCTCCGCTCCACTCCCACTCTGACCTCTCGCTCGTTGGCCTCTTACACTGTTCCAATGAAGCTCAACGTAAGCTCGAGGAACAGCACCTCATCTTCCGACTAGGTACTTTACAGCCTTCTGGACTCAACATTGAGTTCAACAATTTCAGACCATAACCTCTGCCCCTATCATTTTTTTTCCCTCTCTCACATGGCAGCTGTTGATGATTCTGCCATTGCCATTTACACTTCATCTAGACTCATCTTTTGTTTCTTAACTTGTCCCAGTACCATCTCCTTTTGCCTTGCACCATCATCCCTTTTGTCTTTTAATCTCTCCTGCCTTCCATCCTATCACTGACCTTCCCTTTTGTTCTTTCCTCCCCTTCCCCACCCCTGCACTTGCTTAAAAACCTGTTCCATCTCCAACTTTTTCTCAGTTCTGACGAAGGGTCATTGACCTGAAACGTTAACTCTGTTTCTCTCTCCACAGATGCTGCCTGACCTGCTGAATAACCAGAAGTCATAGATTTAAAATCATTGGCAAAAGATCTAGAGGGGAGATAGAGAATTTTTTTTCCACTCAGTGCTGTCGGGATCTGGAACGCTCAACCCGAAAATTGGTGGAAGTTGATTCCATCAATAATATTAAAAGGGAGGTTGACGGGTACTGGAGGATGAGGAGCTTACAGGATTACCGACAAAAAGCAGGGATGTGGGACTCAGCCCGACGGGCCAAATGGCCTCCTTCTGTGCTTTAAGGTTCAATGATTCTATAAATATTGTTGTTACGTACATACACATTCTTCACACCGATGGAGATTGACGTACGAAAACTACTAGGCACTTGGTCTGAGTATTAAACACGGCTTTAATCAACTGTTTTTCAACATGGAGATCTAGTTGTGTCCTTCACTAGTTCCTGTTAAAGAATGTCCTGAGCAAGCTGGGCCCATGCCCGAGTATTTATACTCTCCCTGGACAGCGCCACCAGCAGGCCGCCCAGTATCATTTCAGAAGTCAGTTCCACATGAATGACAAGATTCATGTCAGAGATTAATTTTTTTTTAAAGTTATTAAAGTCCACAGTACAAAGTTTATCAGCTGTGTTTTTTTTTATTTGTTCACGGGATGTGGGCGTCGCTGGCAAGGCCGGCATTTATTGCCCATCACTAACTGCCCTCGAGAAGGTGGTGGTGAGCCGCCTTCTTCAACCGCTGCAGTCCGTGTGGTGAAGGTTCTCCAAATGAGTGTACCAAACCGCTACATTTCAGAGGGGCGGTTAAGAGTCAACCACATTGTTGTGGGTCTGGAGTCACATATAGGCCAGACCGAGTAAGGACGGCAGATTTCCTTCCCTAAAGAACATTAGTGAACCAGATGGGCTTTTACGACAACCTGGTAGTTTCATGGTAACCATTACTGATACTAGCTTTTTATTCCAGATTTAATAGTAGAATTTAAATTCCCCAGTTGCTGTGGTGGGATTTGAACTCATGTCTCACAGATCACCAGTCCAGGCCTGCTAGAAAACTAGTCCAGTAACATAACACTATGCTACCATACCATTACTAAATGTAGTTCATCAAAATAAATGTTCAGCTCACTCCGCTTGGGATGAAGTACCCTCCGACAATCATGTCCACTTGGGTGACTCGCCCATTCCCGGGAAGAACAGGAAACAGCCTGCGGTGGAAAGCAAGAATTTCTCAGTTTACAGCTAATGCTTTGCCCATTTAACTTCCAAGTTATTCCAAATCAAAACAAACACTTTCCCAGAGGGGCTGGCTCATACTTGGATGGTTTAAAAAAAAAACTTGCATTTATAGAACACCTTCCACAACCCCAGGGCGCCCCAAAGCACTTTACAGCCAATGAAGTACTGTTTGAAGTGCAGTCACTCCCACAAACAGCAATGTGAGAATGACCGGATAATTTTATTTTTAAGTGATGTTGGTTGTTGGCCTGGACATCAGGGATACCTCCCCTGCTCTTCCTTGAAATAGTGCCATGGGATCTTTTACATTCACCTGAGAGAGCAGACGGGGCCTCGGTTTAAACATCTCATCCAAAAGACAGCACCTCCGACAGTGCAGCACTCCCTCAGCACTGCACTGGAGAAGTGTTAGCCTAGATTTTTCTGCTCAAGTCTCTGGAGTGGGACTTAAACCCATGACCTTCTGACTCGGAGGCAAGAGTGCTACCCCACTGAGCCACCCTTCCTCCAACACCTCACACATACTCTTCAGGTTAAACGTTTCGACGGTGAGCGCAAGGAAGCTATTCTACTGCAAGGGCATTCACGGGACCAATCCCGTCTTCACCAGACATACAGGAAACTCTTTATTATCCGGCACCAACAGGACCGGCGTGGTGCCAGTTTATCAAAAAGTCCGGATTACAGAGAGGTATAGTTTTAAAAGGTATGAGAGCTCCGAAAACAGCAACAAATCCAGGCTTCCCTGTTGCTTAGCAACAGGTGCAGGAACTCAGGCCACAGACCAAGCGTCCCTGTTGCTTAGCAACAAGTGCACGAACCCCAGTTACACAGCCACAGATCCAGGAACTGCCACTAATATGAAGTAAAACTTACCAGAACCTACTCCTGAATTTTGCCGGTTAACAGAGAGTTTCCTATGTACTTTCCAACAAGAGTAACCGGAGAGCAATTAGGAACAAGAACGATGGCTGATTTCCTTCCCCCCCCTACCCCGACCTTAGGCTGAGCGGACTGAAGCAGTCTGCGCGAGATCAGCTAATTTAGGGCATCCCAGGGATTAAATCTGGGACCTTCCTGGTCTTGTGGGGCTTTACTGACTAGCTCCCCAAGTGGCTCAAGTTGTTATTAAATTGGACCGCAGTAAGTTTACCCACAGAGCACCGGGGTTGAAGTTAGTCGAGGGACTCCAACCCTGAAATAGATATAACATCTTCGTAGACGTCATCTAATCACATTGGAGGGATACCATAAACGAGCTGAGGTCCAGAGAAGAAAGAATAAAGACTGCCATAGAGACCAGGAAAGTGGCAGATTAAAGCCTGGTCCTCATCTGGGCAATGACAAGGTTAGTGAGATTGACCTCAACGCCATGGACTATGGAAGGAGATTATCAAACCGCTAGGGTCCTACTCCAGATCAGTCTCCAGTGACTTATGCTGGAAAGTGGATGTCAGAGGAGGAAAGGAAAGGAAAAGACTTGCATTTTATATAGTGTCGTTCACGACCTCAGGCTAGCCCCAAGTGCATTACAGGCCAATGAGGTATTTTTGCAGCGTACTGTTTGTGTTGGTTGAGGGATAAATATTGGCCCAGGACACTGGGGAGAACTCCCCTGATCCAGTTATGCTGAACCTTTATAAAGTGCTGGTTAGACCACAACTGGAGTATTGCATCTGTAATGATATCAGCAAATAGTGATGGTATTTGCCTGTTTGATTATTATGCCTTACCAGCATATTTGCCTGTTTGATTATTTATGCCTTACCAGCAGAGGGCATGTGAGAGAGACAGTTTAGTTTTAGTTTCGTTTTAGATGGATCTCTAAGATGGTGTCTCCTGTAATGCTGTTAACTGAGTTGAACATACTTTAGATTAAAAGACATTCTCTTTCATCAATGTGTCGTCATTGAACCCACATAGAAATCAATACATGGTGTCAGAAGAAGTGATTGAAAGAGATGAAGAGGAAAAATCTGAAGTTAAATCAGCTCTCCACATATTAGCAAGCCAAAAGAGAACATCGTTACTTACCATTGGAGAATAGCTAACGACGTGAAAAAATGGTAGGATTACACCCACCGGCGAAGCTTCAGTTGACAGGTAATGTGGCTGAAAATTGGAGGAGATTCAAACAACGTTTGGAGTTGTATTTAGCAGCAATCGGAGCTGACGAGAAAAGTGATAAAATGAAAGCGTCAGTGTTCTTACATGTCGTGGGTGATGAAGCGCTGGAGGTGTATAATAACTTCACATTCGCTGCTGATGGAGACAAAATGAAGCTGGATAAAATAGTGGAACAGTTTGAGGCCTACTGCATACCTAAACGTAACGTGACGTTTGAGAGGCACAGATTTTTCACATGTGTACAGAAAACGGGAGAGACTATTGATCAGTATGTGACTGAACTGAGAAACAGAAGCAAAACGTGTGAATTTGGGGGACTGACAGACTCACTGATAAAAGACAGACTGGTGTGTGGTATTCCAGATAATGGTCGAAGGGAAAGACTGCTAAGAGAGCAAGATCTAGACCTGGGAAAAGCCATAGCACTGTGTAGGGCTACAGAGATGGTGAAGTCGCAGGCAAAGGAGCTGTTCAGTGACAGTAGCTGCAACGTGGATGCAGTGAGAAAGAACGGACACAAGCCGTTTAACAAAAAGAGCGCCAATGTGAAAAAAGAGGCGTGGCCAGCGAACAAAAATGAAAGGGGCAATCGAAAGTCATGTAGTCGATGCGGTACACAGCATACACCAAAAAAGTGTCCAGCATATGGTAAAACATGCAATAGTTGCAACAAAAACAACCATTATGCCCGTTGCTGTAAGAACCAAGCGCAACAAAGCAAGGTCCATGGGCCTAGAAATTCAGTAGGCTTAGCGCCCCATTTGGGGCGCTGGAGGGCCTAGCGCCGGAGTTATGGCCAGTTGGCAAATTCAGTGGGGCCCTTCCGTCGGCGTTACACCGGTTGCGCTGCGCCGGCACCGATGACGTCATCGGTGTGCGCAGCGTCCCGGTTGCCGTGGTGACGGGCCCCAGCGCTGAAATTGAGTTGCGACCGCCTCGCCCGTGGCAGCCGCAACTAAGACTTTGGCAACCGAGTCTTGCAGGAGTTAGCGCCGGCGCATTAAGGTCGCGCGGCGGCCGGCCGCTTTCCCGCCGGCCGCCTGCCCGCACCTCCCTCCCCGGACTCCTCCACCCCCCCCCCCGCGGAACAGATGCATCTGGCCTGCAAGCCCGGCACTTGTCCGAGGTGCCGGGCTCATTTTTCTGAACATTTGAACGGCCAGCGGGTGGGTGCAGGCAGCTCCTCCTTAACTGAAGGAGGAGGCCTGCACTTCCCCAGCCTGCCGCACCGCATCGGGTGCCGCAGCGCCGGAATTGCGCCGCAATGCGGCACTCAGCGCCCATTTCGAGGCGCTGACACCCTCTAGTAGCGCCGGCAGCCGTTTGGGCGCGGCGCTATTGAATTTTTGGCGCGCGCAGGGGGACTTAGCGCCGGCGCTAAATTTCCGGCGCTAAAGCCCTGGCGAACCCACAACCGAATTTCTAGGCCATGCAGTAGATGAAAGCGGGATAGAGGAGTTCTATGTGGATGTTGTGTCTGAAAACAAAAAAGAAAAAAGAGACTGGATGTTGACACTAAAAGTGAATGACATACACATTCCATTTAAATTGGATACTGGAGCACAAGTTAACGTGATATCAGAGACTGATTTTAAGAAAATTAGACCCAGACCAAAGATACATGGAATCAAAGTGAAAGTGACAGGATACTCAGGTACTGATATACCAGTGAAAGGAAGATGCATTGTCAAAGTGACACACAAGGACAGAGAGCACACGCTAGCATTAATCGTGGTGCCAAAGGATGTGCAAGCCATACTAGGTTTAATAGCCTGTGAGAGACTGAACCTGGTAAAGAGAGTCCTCGTTGTGGAAAGCGAAGGAGAGACAGTCTATGATGAACTCATGAAAGAGTACAACGACCTATTTAAGGGTCTAGGCTGCCTTCCAGGAGAACACACGATCAGAGTAGATAAAAGTATGCCAACGGTCATACATCCATGCAGAAAAGTTCCGTTTGCTCTTCAAAAGCAACTGAAGGCAGAGTTGGACAGGATGGAAAGCCTGAACGTGATTCAGAAGATAGATGAGCCAACTGAGTGGGTGAGTTCCCTCGTCGTTGTGGACAAAAAGAATGGAAAGCTCAGAATTTGCCTGGATCCAAGAGATCTAAACAGAGCAATAAAGAGAGAGCACTTCAAGCTTCCTACACGTGAGGAAATCATGTCACAGTTTGCAAATGCAAAGTATTTCAGCAAGTTAGATGCATCATCAGGATTTTGGCAGATGAAACTGGACGAGGCAAGTTCAAGACTGTGCACATTCAACAGTCCATTTGGCAGATACAGATTCCTAAGGGTACCATTTGGCATTGCCTCAGCTCCTGAAGTGTATCACAAAACTATTCATATGATCTATGAGCACCTGAAGGGAGTTGATACATCAATGGATGACATCATAGTGTGGGGAACCACGAGAACTGAGCATGACGAGAGACTGAAAAAAGTGCTGGAAGCAACAAGGAAAACAAACCTGAAGCTGAATAGAGAGAAATGCCAGCTCGGGGTGACAAAACTGACATTCGTGGGAGATATCCTTAGCGGTGAGGGCATCAGACCAGATCCCAGAAAGGTGTCCGCCATTGAGAATATGCCAAAGCCACAATGCAAAAAGGACGTGCAGAGGTTTAATGGAATGATCAACTACATGGGTAAATTCATATCCAACCTCTCAGAAAAGATGGCGCCACTGAGACGACTAACTGAAAAGAACATAGAATGGGAATGGAATCATGAGCATGAGAAGTCATGGAGCGATCTAAAGAAACTGCTCACAGAGGAACCAGTTCTGAGGTTTTATGACCCAGTGAGACCCATCAAGATATCATCAGATGCATCACAGAGTGGGCTCGGTGCCGTTCTTCTGCAAAAATATGACTACTGGCAACCTATTGCAAATGCATCGCGCTCAATGACAGACGCGGAGACGCGATGTGCTCAAATAGAAAAGGAGCTGCTCAGCATCACATACGCCTGTGAAAGATTTCACCAGTTTGTGTCAGGACAAGCAATCAGTGTAGAGACTGACCATAAGCCCTTGATTGCATTGTTCCAAAAGCCACTAAATGGGTGTCCGCTTAGAATACAAAGAATGATGATCAGGCTGCAACGCTATACACTGAATGTTGCGTAAACACCGGGTAAGCTGATGTATACAGCAGACACGTTGTCCAGAGCTGTTGACCCAAGAGAGCCCGCAAACACCAAAATGGATGAAAAAATGAACGCCTACGTGGACATGATCACAAGTGCACTGCCCATAGCAGATGCAAAAATGGAGCTCATAAAGACTGAGACAAACAAAGATGAAACAATGAGACGACTGAGGAAAAGCATCTTGGATGGATGGCCCAACATGAAGCAAGACTGCTCACCTGACATGGCAGAGTACTGGAACTGCAGGGCGGAACTATCAGTGGTCGAAGACATCATCTACAAAGGAAGTAAAATAGTTATCCCAAAGAGTCTGAGAAAAGAGATGCTAAAAAGGATCCATGGAGGACATCTGGGAATCGAAAAGTGTAAGAAAAGAGCACGACAGGTGATGTACTGGCCACGAATCAACCAAGATGTGACAAATGAGGTGTCAAACTGCACAATATGCCTGAAATATCGAGCAAGCAATCCGGTAGAACCACTAAAGCCACACCCAGCGCCAGACAGACCTTACCAGAAGGTAGGCGCTGACCTATTCGTATGTCAAGGGAAGGACTATCTTGTAGTCACAGACTATTACTCCCTGTATCCAGAGGTTTGTAGACTGTACACCACCACTGCAGATGCTGTGATAACATGTATGAAAGCCATATTCTCCAGACATGGCGTGGCAAGCGAGGTCTTCACGGACAACGGACCCCAGTTTTACAATGCAAGTTTCTGACACTTTGCCAAAGAGTGGGACTTTGTCCACACAACGTCAAGTCCTCACTTTCCAATGGACTAGTGGAAAAATCGGTCCAGACAGTGAAAAGACTGATGTACAAGGCAAGAGACAGTGGAACTGACTTCTACCAGAGCATGCTTGTATACCGCACAACGCCGCTCGAGTGTGGTATGTCACCAGCCCAACTCCTTATGGGACGTCTGCTAAGGTCAAACCTACCCATCCCGGAGAACCTCCTGAAAACAAAAGAGGGGGAGAAAGTGAGGAAGTTCAAAGAACAACAGAAAGAAAAGCAAAAGTACTACTATGACAGAGGAACACAAAACCTACCTGAACTCCACACTGGTGACCAAGTAAGGTTCAAAGACAAAACAAACATATGGACTCAGAAGGGAACTGTCCTGAGTGAAGTCCAACCAAGATCATACACCATTCAGACAGATGAGGGTGCTGTTCTGCGAAGAAATCGTCGGGATCTTTTCATGGGACCAGCCACAGCAAGTCAAAAGACTGATACTGTTGAACAACCTGATCACACAGCAGGTCAAAAGACTGATACTGTTGAACAACCTGATCACACAGCTGAGAAATCATCATCTGAGGCAACAACTCAGATTCAAGGACAATCAATCAGAAAATCCTCAAGATGCGTGAAGCCTCCTGAGAGACTCATTGAGCAAGTTTAAGGACTCTTGTTATGGAAGGAAGTAATGTTATCTTATTCTCTCTTCAAGTTCTAGTGTATTTACATATTTCATGTGAACACACAAAACAAGGTTAAAAAACCTTGATAATGATAATGTAAGTTCATTAAGTGTTACAGTTAAAATGCAGAGTAATACAAAGAAAACATGTTGTTAGATAAAAGTAAAATACTTTTGTTTTAAGAAAGGGAGATGTAATGATATCAGCAAATAGTGATGGTATTTGCCTGTTTGATTATTATGCCTTACCAGCATATTTGCCTGTTTGATTATTTATGCCTTACCAGCAGAGGGCATGTGAGAGAGACAGTTTAGTTTTAGTTTCGTTTTAGATGGATCTCTAAGATGGTGTCTCCTGTAATGCTGTTAACTGAGCTGAACATACTTTAGATTAAAAGACATTGGGCTAGAAATTGACTTTGGGGCGGCCAGCTCGCTTGCGCCCAGAAATTACCGCTGCGCGCGGAGCCACTTGCGCCCGCCGGAAATTCAGTTTCAGCACCCCAAGTCGAAGCCGGCTGCAAATCAAGGGTTTCGGCGCCCCCGCTTGGGGCTCTGAAACTGAATATCGGCGTGCTAAGTGCCGCAGCGCCACCTGCTGCGGAGCGGCAGGCTGCGGTACTGCAGGCCTTCCTCCCTCTCTTAAGGGGGAGGTGCCTGCAACAGCGCGATCGCCGCTCGCTAGTGCCGGCAAATGAGCCCGGCACCACGGAGAAGTGCTGGGCTCCCGGAAAACAGCCGGCAATGCCGCGGGGGGGGGGTGCGTGGAGGAGGCCGGGGAAGGAGGTGCGGGCAGGCGGCCGCCGAAAAAGCGGCCGGCCGCACATCCGCCTTAACTCGCCCCACTACCGCATCAGGTAGGCCCCGTTTTCTGGTCGCTGTTTGCGGCCGCCGCGGAAGAGGCGGCCGCAACTCAATATGGCGGTCGGGCCGGTAGCGGGGCGGTAGCGGGGCACTGAGCACACCGATGACGTCATCGGTGGCGGCGCAGCGCTACTGGCTAACGCCGCCATTACCGCACCGCTGAATATCGGGGGAAGTTTAGCAAGTGGCGCAAAAGCCCTCTTTGGGCGAAAACTGGGCGCAAAGCCAACCGAATTTCTAGGCCATTCTCTTTCATCAATGTGTCGTCATTGAACCCACATAGAAATCAATACAGCATCCAGTTCTGGTCACCACACTTTAGGAAGGATGTGAAGGCCCTCGAGAGGGTGCAGAGGAGATTTACCAGAATGGTTCCGGGGATGGGGGGATCTTGGCTACAAGGACAATTTGGAGAAGCTGGATTTGTTTTCATTAGAGCAAAGGAGGTTGAGGGGTGATTTGATGGAGGTGTACAAGATTATGACGGGTTTGGAAAGGCTAGACGGGGAAAGGCTGTTCCCACTAGTTGATGGGACAAGGACTAGGGGACACAGATTTAAGGTTTTGGGCAAGAGATACAGGGGGGGAATGTGAGGAAAAACTTTTTTACGCAGCGAGTGGTGATGATCTGGAACTCGTTGCCGACGGAAGTGGTGGAAGCGAAGACACTCAATGTTTTCAAGGGGAGACTGGACAGACACTTGAGGGAAATAAACTTGCAGGGCTATGGGGATAGAGCGGGGGAATGGGACTGACTGGATTGCTCTACAGAGAGCCGGCACGGGCTCGATGGGCCGAATGGCCTCCTTCTGTGCCGTTATGACTCTAGGACTCTTCAAAATAGAGCCATTGGATCTTCTACATCCACTTGAGAGGACAGACAGGGCCTCGGTTTAATGTTTCATCCAGAAAACAGCACCTCCAACACTGCAGTAGATTGACTCATGTCTCTGGAGTGGGAGTTGAACTCCCAACCGTCCGACTCAACAGGCGAGGGTGCGACCCGCAGAGCCCCGGCAGACACACGAGATCTCCTAACAGCACTGAGATTCCAATTAAACCAAAAGCTGGATTCGCCTCGCATTAACAACGGCGACTGGGGAGTCTCGGGAGTTGAATGGCTGCGCGAAGGAATGGAAAGTGGTAGACAGATGGGACAGATCTCTGTTCGGACTTTGCTCCCCAAACCCCTTGAGAGGCCTGAGAGAGGGCCCGTAAAACATTCTCAATACGGCTTTACATGTTGGGGTCAATGTGAAGACTGCCCTTGACATTTCTTCTTTCAATAAGTGGATTTAAACGGTGCCCCACAGAGATCGGAATTGAATTTATTACATTAAACAGTGCAGCTCAATGCCAGCGAGTGTAACCATCTCCCGCTGCCACTGGGGCAGGCTGAACATCTGTTTGAATAGGATTAAAAGACTGACAATTAAGTGAATGTGCCTGTGGTTTGCCAATATATCAGGATTACAGGGAATTGAAGGGTTTGCTTCTATGTAGAACAATGTCATACACAAACGTCTCAAAAGACCTTCACATACAATGAAGTACTTTTAATATTCAGTGAATAATGCTACAGGCAAGTTAGTTGACACGCATAGCAATAAGATGAATAAAAAGGAAAGACTTGCATTTCTATCGCGCCTTTCACGACCACCGGACGTCTCAAAGCGCTTTACAGTCAATTAAGTACTTTTTGAAGTGGAGTCGCTGTTGTAATGTGGGAAACGCGGCAGCTAATTTACGCATAGCAAGCTCCCACAAACAGCAACGTGATAATGACCAGATAATCTGTTTTAGTGATGTTGATTGAGGGATAAATATTGGCCAGGACACCGGGGAAAACTCCCCTGCTCTTCTTCGAAATAGTGCCTTGGTTTAACGTCTCATCCGAAAGACGGCACCTCCGACAGTGCAGCACTCCCTCAGCACTGCACTGGGAGTGTCAGCCTAGCCTTATGTGCTCAAGTCCCTGGAGTGGGACACAATTCACAATAACCAGTTAGTCGATGTCATTTTTTTTCTGGTGGTGGAGGTTGAGGAAGAAATGCTGGTGAGCATGTGGGAGAACTCCCCTGCTCTTCTACAAGTACTGCCATGGAATCTTATGTCCCCCTGAACTGGCAAAACGGGGTCTCCTTTTTAACGCCCCTCGGCGGCGAGATGGCAGCTCCAGTACTGCAGCGCTTCCCTCAGTGCTGTGTCGGGCCATAACAAGCAACACTTCGGCCCCTTCTGGTGTGGAGGCATCGTCCGCAGTGGGTGACACGGTTTCCTGAGGGGGGCCGGTTCTGGTGTGCACCCACCCTCACCGCCCCGCCCGCCACCAGGCGAGCGAGGGTTTACACCACAGACTCCCCAACACTTGGACTCCTCGACACAGGGGAGAGAGCGGGGCTTACAGGAGGAGAGCCGGGCTTACACTGGGGGCCCGCTGCTGAAGAATAGATGCTCTGTAAAGTCATTTTGTGGGTAGAACAATTCACAATAAAAGCACCGTGCTTGAAAAGAATACCCCAAAACCTTGTGCAATGAATGACTATTTGTAGTGCAGCAATTATGAATGGGCGAATTTACCCGTTCAATACTAACACTGCCTTGCCTCAAAACAGTAACAAGATGGCGACAGTCTAATGAGGGCTCAGTTCAGTGTCTTATCAGTCCATTATATCCAGCACAGGTGGAGAGAGATCACATGACAGCAAACCCCTCCCCACCTTTCCCACGCATCTTAAAACAAATTGGGGAGAGAGAGAAAAAAAAGGCAACTTTTGCCACAAGTATTTACCTTAAGGTTTCCTTGAGGACGCCCCGGACCAAAGGCAACTTGGACAAGTCCTGGGCTGTCGGGGTCACGTCCCTTCCGAGGTTCTGAACAATCTCTTGGTACACCACACTTTGAACGGCAGGATATCTAGCCAGTAAGTATGTGCTCCAGGACAACGTGAAAGAGGTCTGTGAAAAAGAAAGCAGAGTGCTTATCCACCAGACAGGAGGGCTCCCCCCTCCGCCTTGAAAATCCTGCACGGAATTAGCGAAAACTGCCGACTCCCAAAGTGTCTCACCATCCCAGCATGTTGGACATTCTTTAGGGATCTTTCCCATTTGAATGCCTTTTTGGATTTGCATGAAATTCAGTGATCAATCCAGATGTTCTGCCACCCTTTCTGAAATTTGCTTTTCAATTTAAATTTAAAGTCCTCTTGGCCTAACCTACCTTGAAGTAATATTCTGGGTTGACCGTATCTATGCCTGCCAGTGTTGTTCTCCAATTCACCTTGTTCTCTCTAGATGGTAGAGGTTAAGCTTTCTCTGTAGCTCATTCTCTTGGTTTTCAATTGTAGCATCTCCTAGCCTGGTGGTACATGGAGCCCAACTGTAGAACCCCCCCAACCAACTGTAGAACCACCCCCTCCCCCCCGCCCCCCGCCCAACCCTCCCACCCCCTCACTGTTCATAGCTGATGTCAGCCAGTCACCACAGTGCAGGCATCAAAATTAGGCTCTTTCTAGTCCACATGTCTCAATAATTACAACGGTGAGCTATTGAGGGAATCCATTCTGAATACAAGAAGGGAGTTACTCTATTTGGTGTGCAATGTGTGTCAGCCGTGGCTCAGTGGGCAGCACTCTGGCCTCTAAGTCAGAAAGGTTGTGGGTTCAGAGTCCCCGCTCCAGAGACTTGAGCACAAAATCTAGGCCGACACTCCCAGTGCCAGTGCTGAGGGTGTGCTGCACTGTCGGAGGTGCCATCTTTCGGATGAGACGTTAAACCGAGGCCCGGTCTGCCCTCTCAGCAGATCCCATGGCCACTGCAAAGAAGAGCAGGGGAGTTATACCCAGTGTCCTGGGACAATATTTATCCCTCAATCAACATCACTAAAAAAAAAATTATCGAGTCATTATCACATTGCTGTTTATGGGAGCTTGCTGTGCGCAAATTGGCTGCTACATTACAACAATGACTACACTTCAAAAGTACTTCATTGGCTTTGGGACATCCTGAGGTCATGAAAGGTGCTATAGAAATGCAAGTTTTTTTTTTTAAATTCCTTCTCGATTATCTCTACATGATTCAACTTAACTTTCCCATGGTCTTCAATAAGAAGGAGTTGGATATATTTCTTAAGGCTAAAGAGATCAAGGGATATGGGGAGGAGGCAGGAACGGGGTACTGAGTTTGGATGATCAGCCATGATCTCATTAAATGGCGGAGCAGGCTCGAGGGGCCGAATGGCCTACTCCTGCTCCTATCTTCTATGTTTCTATGTTTTGGGGGTTTCATCGGTGAAGTAGTTGGTCAAGGAATTTGTGCATTACGAATCCTACTCACATCTCTGAATTTAGAGAGAATTTAGAGAGAGAGAGAGAGAGAGAGGAAACTCAGATCTCGAGTTTCTCACAGAGGGTCCCCTACCACAGAGAGGCGACCTTGACTATGGTCTTTGATTTACCGTGTCGACGCCAGCCAGCAGCATCTCCGTCATGTTGGCATAGATCTCTTGAAGGGTCATCTCCCGATTGACCAGCAAGCAGGTCAGCAGTCCGCCCTGGACCTCCTCCCCCTGCTCCAATTGCCGCTTAATCTGAGCCATTTTTCTGTCAACATGGATCTCACCTAGGTTTGATGGGCGGGGATGAGGAAATGAGCGAAGGGAATAGAGGGGGGCAAAAAAAAAAGTCACAAATTTTTTTAAAACTCATGACTACATTTCATCGATTTATATTATAGTGTTGGAGTCGCTAGAAATCAACAGGCTCTGAGGCTTTTGTTGCAGCAAAGGCAAAACGCGTGTTACTTTATTCACCCTCCATGAGGACTGAGCGTCTCAGCCTCGTTGCAGGGCTATGATGTCATCACGCTACCGACACATGACGTCATCATGCTACCGACGCTCTTAAAGGGACCCTGCCCCGATAACCCAACCAAGTACGTACATATAACAACATTGGCTATACATAGTGAATTGTGTTTAGGTACATATAACAACATTGGCTATACATTGTGATTGTGTTATTGTCCCTATGTGGTCTCCGCCACAATAGCATGCTTGCCCCCTAAAGTTTGAAAATTATTGCAAAATGGAACCAGTCTAAAACTATGACTGCTGCTATATTGACAAGTCAGAGTGTTCGATTGAGCTTTTGGTCATCTGTCCTAATATCTCCTTGTGTGACTCGGTGTCATATTTTATTTGATACATCGCTCCTGTGAAGCGCCTTGGGACGTTTTACTTCGTTAAAGGCGCTATGTAAATGAAAGTTGTTGTTTATTTTCTGCAATTTATCCGGGACCTCACTAGATACAATCGAAGTCCAAATATTCAGTCTTAAAAAGCGTCCGAACACCTCAATTTATACTCACCAAAGGAGTCGAATAACCCTTTTACGGCCAGCAGCATTGTGTGGGAGTACCTTCACCACACGGACTGCAGAGGTTCAAGAAGGCGGCTCAGCACCACCTTCTCAAGGGCATCTAGGGATGGGCACAATGTGCCAGCCTTGCTAGCGACGCCCACATCCCGAGAATCATTTTGAAAAAGACATATTAATTTGGAATATAATTTAAGGTAACTTAATTTTTGAAGGTTATCAAGGCAAAATGACAAAAGTGATCCAGGTAAATTGGTGGTTATGACAAAGAGTTCAAATAGCAGAGAACACAAGTTGAAGAATAACCGAGCACCCAGTGTCGGAGCAGTGAATGACTGACCACAACTTCAGGATTTCGATGTTTAGATGCGCACGTGCTAAATCTTGCTGGTGCGGTCAGTTTCAGAGGGGTAATAACAGCAAACACTGACAGTTTCGCCGTCATTACCCACCGAAAAATCCGGGCCATTGACTGTTAGGAACAGGAAAAAGGTCAATAAGCCCAACATGCTGGTTCCTTTTTGATAGAACAATCCACCTGCTCATCACATCCCTCAATCCACCTTCTCTCTCCAGAACTCCCATCTAATGACCTCTTCATGCAGTCCGGTTCAATGGTCCCCAGTAACTTATTCCACACTCTTATGTTTTGGCTGAAAAACGTCCCCAATCCCCAATTCCCTCCTTATTGTGGACTTCCTCGATTCTGGTTTGTGTTTCCTGGTATTTGAACTCTTGAGCTAACCTTAAACTGATAAAGTCTCTTCCTTTCCAAAAAGAGAAGCAGAACCAATTCTTGCTGCTCAGAATGATCTGCCTGTGCGCCCGAACAAGAGCTACAATACCTGAAGGAGCAGGCAAGCCGCCGATAGATTGGAAAAGGTTTACAGTCGCCAGCGAAGCGACGATGCTTACTGTTATAAATCTCATCATCAAGAAACTACTTATGAAATAACGCTGGACGGCCAGCTGGTGGCGCCGTCCAAGGAGTATAAATACTCGGGCGTCGGCCCCATCTTGCCAGGGACATTTTGTAAGACAAGGAACTAGTGAAGTACAACTAGACCTCCATGTTCTGAAACAAGTTGATTAAAGCCTTGCTTTATACTCAAACCAAGTGCGTAGTGAGTTTTATTACGTCACTTACTAAATCGGAAAAGTCCATCCCACGATCGGCAGAACTCGTTCCAAGGTTTGGGGATGAACGGTCGGAGCCACTTGGGAATGGCCCCTGCGTACATGGTGGTCTTGAACATGCTGAACATGAGCTCCAGGGCTTCCATGTACTCCTTAGTTTCTTGGCAGATCTGATTTTCTAAACATCCAAGCCGAGCTTCAAAAAGGATAGTGGCAACACCTGAGTGTAGAAAGGAGAGGGTCATCACCACAGTAAGGTTGGGAAATCAAGAGATGGAAAAGGAGCACCCTCTCCTGATTTTACCATCACAGCACTCTGATCATGTTGCTCCAACCTCGGCTCATCCTTCTGTTCAACTCCCTCCATTGCCTCCCCATCTCTGTAGCCTCCTCCAGCCCTACAACCCTCAGAGGTCTCCACGCTCCTCCAATTCCGGCCCCTTGCGCAACCCCAATTTTCATCGCTCCACCATTGGCGGCCGTGCCTTCAGCTGCCTAAGCCCCAAGCTCTGGAAGTCCCTCCCTAAACCTCTGGGGGAGCCAGAGTGGCAGAGCACTTTAAAAACAACAAAAACCATCACAGGACAGCAGGTAGGCGATTGGCTGGTGAGTATTACAGCGTTTTCTCTCTCTAAGCTAGGGCAATGGTTTAAACTAGGAGCGGGAAACTATAACGAACTTTATTAAAATTAAAAACTTAACTAGATAAACTAATTAATATAACTATAAATAATTGTTGAATAAAGATTTTAACTAATTAAATAAATAAAACAAGGTTAGACTAAGTCATGGCAGAGCAGGTTGTGTGTCTGGACTGCAGTATGTGGGAGTTTGTGGACAGTGAGACTGTCCCGAGCGAACACGTCTGCAGG
This sequence comes from Somniosus microcephalus, assembly GCF_052327205.1. Classification (NCBI taxonomy): domain Eukaryota; kingdom Metazoa; phylum Chordata; class Chondrichthyes; order Squaliformes; family Somniosidae; genus Somniosus; species Somniosus microcephalus. The sequence continues at coordinate 320,477,345 of NC_140990.1, read as the reverse complement.
AGATGTCTCCGTCTCGAATCTCTCCGGCTCAGAGTCATTGAGCTGGAGTGCGAGTTGGAGACACTCCGACACATAAGGGAGGGGGAGGAGTATCTGGGCAGTTTGCTCCAGACTTCGGTCACACCTCGTAGAGAGGTGCAGTTTCAGAACGGGGTTGGTGTGACTGTTGGTGTGCAGAGTAAGGGGAACCCAGGTAAGAAAGAGAACGAGGATCAACAGAAATTGATCCTATCCAACACCACCACCTTCTCAAGGGCAACTAGGGATGGGCAATAAATGCTGGCCTTACCAGCGACGTCCACATCCCATGAATAGATAAAAAAAAGGTACAATGTACTTGCTACCTGTGAGGATAAGGATAAAGACTGTCGGAAGGACAGCCAGAAGGCGGACCATGGCAACTTGGAGCAGGAGGCCTAAGGGGGGAGGAGGAGGAGGAGTGTAAGCGTAATGTGGTAGTTGTTGGGGAGTCTATAATTAAGGGGACAGATAATGAAGCAGTCCATGTCTGCATGCAACAAGACCTGGACAACGTTCAGTCTTGGGCTGATAAGTGGCAGGTATCATTTGCGCCACACAAATGCCAGGCAATGACTATCTCCAACAAGCGAGAGTCTAACTGTAATGTATGTAATGGATATATACCTTGAGGGAGAGAACTACTTTTTACAGCTCCTGTATACTGTAGTACCGGCAGTGACCACACCTGTATATAAACCCTGAGAAGTGATCTGTACATTTAGTTCTAGAGTAACCCTCATTCAGTAAACACCTGTTGAATTGTTCCCTGCAGTCTGTTGTCTCATTATTGAAGGACACAACATTAAGATACATGGACATAACATTGGCGACGACGCAGATTCGAACCTACCTGCAACTCTGCATCACCTCCCAGGGATTCGCTCCTGGAGAACAGTGGAAGAAAGTCGAGTCCAGAAGCACGGGCGTCGACCACGGGCAACCGCCCAGTCATCCAGCGGAGATTTGAGCATTGCAGGGGAGGCTGTCGAGAGCCAGGCTTGGCTTTCCAGTCACGGTGGTCCAGCGAAACGGGCTGGCAACAGGTACTGCACAGACACTTCCCAGACAGCGGCGGGCTAGAGCCCGACCGAGCGGCACAGATAAAGGCCGAGCAGCATCGACGGGGGAGAGAGGGCAGAGCGCACAGGGCGCAGCCGGTGTTCAGGACCGAGCGGCGTCAACGGGGGAGAGAGACGAGAGAGAGCAGAGCGCAGCCGGTGGTCAAGGGCCGAGCAGCGTCAACAGGGGAGGGAGGCGCGCAGGAAAACGTGAGGCACTGCCATTGCCACGAGGACCGCAGAGAGCGGCGTTGGCAGCAGCGCAGGAGCAGCGCACGAAACCCACAGGGCGTCGCCATTTGCCACGAGGACCGCCGAAAGCGGCGTTGGCAGCAGCGCAGAAGACGCCATTTTAAGCCACAGCGGGGAAGAAAGGAAAGCGTGGGAGACGCCATTTTAAGCCGCAGCGGGGAAGAAAGGAAAGCTTGGGAGACGCCATTTTAAGCCAGTCTAACCACACCCAAAAATGCCGAAGAGTGGCAGTATCACAGCGTTCGACAATGAAGTCGAAGATTGGATGACATATGTCGAACGCATAGAAGTATACTGCAAGGCGAATGAAGTGCCAGATGACAAGAAAGCGCTGGTATTGTTGAATTCAATGGGTGCAAAAACATATGGCTTACTGCGAAACCTAGTAACCCCAGAGAAGCCAGTAGAAAAGGATTTTGAAAACATAGTGTCAATCCTACAGGACCACTTAAACCCCACACCGCTGCTGATAGCAGAAAGATTTAAGTTTCACAAAAGGAACCAGCATAAAGATGAAAGTAATGCTGAGTATTTCACAGAACTGCGCAAGCTATCGAAACACTGCCAGTTTGGAACGGGACTAGCAGATACTTTAAGGGACAAGTTTGTGTGTGGGCTTCAAAGTGAAGGAACCCAGAAATGGCTTCTATCAGAAAAGGATCTTACGCTGGACAAGGCTTTCAGCATGGCAGTATCACATGAAGCAGCAGCACGGGGCACTGCAGAGATACAACGGAGACCGCAAGAATATGGCACAAATGAAATGTCACACGGAACAGTGAAGTGCTATCGCTGCAGCAGAACAACACACGACCATAATGATTGCTGGTTCAAGGACAAAGTGTGCAGACAATGTGGAAATGTAGGACACATAGCAAGAGTCTGCAGGTCGGGAAAGAAAACCGGCAGCAAGAAATCTCCACAGGAGAAGTACAAGAAGGTACATAAGGTGACGGAGAGTAGTTCAGACGAACAGAAGAGTGATACAGACTCCGGAAGCAAGGAGCTGGGTTGTCTGAAACTACATAATGTGATCAAAACGGAGGATCACCAAACTATCTGGGTCATGCTCAAGATAGCAGGAGTCCAAGTGAAAATGGAATTGGACACAGGATCAGCCCTAACAGTCATAAACCGAAGGGACTACAAGCGGCTATTCCCACATATACCCTTGAGAGATACAAAGATTGTCTTGAAGACGTACACGGGGCAAAAAGTCTACCCCAAAGGAAAAATAAGGGTGAACGTTATATATAACGGCAAGGAAACACCAAAAATGGACCTATATGTATTGCCAGATGGAGGACCACCACTACTAGGACGTGAATGGATCCGGAAGATACAGCTAGATTGGCATGCCATACAAGCACTGACTGTAGATGCCAAAAAGGATGATGACGTCACACCTGGACGACTGTCAAAAATGCTAACTGACGCACAAGAAGTGTTCCAGCAGGGACTCGGAACACTAAAAGGCATAACAGCGACGATCAAAATAGAGGAAAATGCAAGCCCAAAGTTTTTTTAAGGCCAGACCGGTACCTTATGCGATCCGCCCAGCCGTCGAAGCAGAGCTGGAAGGTTTGGAATGTTCAGGAGTACTGTCCAAAGTGGACTGGAGCGAGTGGGCTACACCCATCGTTCCTGTAATGAAGAGGTCGTTGAGTAATACGCCTGGGGAACCAAAGGAGGTTCGCATCTGTGGGGACTTTAAGGTGACAGCGAACCCAGTCCTTCACATGGTACAATATCCGCTTCCACGGATTGAAGATATTTTCGCCTCGCTATCTGGAGGGAAACGTTTCACTAAGATTGATCTGGCCCAGGCGTACCTGCAAATGGAGGTAGAAGAAGCCTCGAAACAGTACCTCACGATCAACACTCATAAAGCTCTCTACCAATACAACCAGCTGGTGTTCGGGGTAGCATCAGCTCCGGCTATTTGGCAAAGGGCAATGGAACAAGTCCTGCAAGGGATTCCAGGGACCCAGTGTTATTTGGACGACATCCTGGTCACGGGCGAAAATGACAGTGATCACCTCGCCAACCTGGAACAGGTGCTCACTAGATTGAAGGAATATGGGCTCCGAGCTAATAGCCACAAATGCGAGTTTTTCCAGAAGCAGATCTCGTATTGTGGCCACGTTATTGATAAAGCGGGGTTACATAAGTCCCCATAAAAGATTGAGGCAGTAGTCAAGGCTCCAGCACTGGAAAATGTGTCACAACTGAGGTCGTTCCTCAGGCTGGTGAACTACTACCATAAGTTCTTGCCAAATTTGTCTACCGTACTACACCCACTGAACACCCTACTGCAAACGGGGGTACCATGGAAGTGGAGTGACGAATGTAAACGAGCTTTCCAGAAGAGCAAAGCATCGATCACTTCAAAAGAGGTGTTGGCTCATTTCAACCCAGCACTACCAATTCGGTTGGCGTGTGATGCATCACCCTATGACATTGGAGCGGTGCTGTCGCACAAATTCCCGGACAGCTCGGAGAGGCCAGTAGCCTTTGCGTCTCGGTCACTAACCTCAGCCGAGCGTAACTATGCCCAGATTGACAGGGAGGCCTTCAGCCTAGTGTGGGGAGTGAAAAAGTTCAATCACTATCTGCACGGGCAGAAGTTCACCTTGCTGACTGACCACCAACCACTTGTCTCCATCTTTAATCCAAAGAAGGGCGTTCCGGTGATGACTGCGCAACGGCTACAAAGATGGTCCCTTTTTCTAGGGGCGCACCAATATGAAATCGAGTATAAGGGCACGAAACAGCATGGAAATGCTGATGTGGGCTATCACGCCTGCCACTGCCTACTGCGGAGGAAGCACCAGCAGTGGATCCTGTCGAAATATTTCATTCGACTATAATTGAATGCTTGCCAGTAACTAACGCTGGTATAGAGAAGGAAACCCGAAATGACCCGACACTGTCTCGGGTATATGATTTGACGGTGAAGGGATGGCCAGCACATGGTGACTCACTGTTGCCAGCATTCTCATCCAGAAGAGAACAGCTGTCAGTATGCCAGGGGACCTTGATGTGTGGATCCCGAGTGGTAATTCCACCCAAGTTAAGGGAGAGAGTGCTCAATGAGCTTCACGAAGGTCATCTGGGAGGGGTGAAAATGAAAAGCCTTGCTAGGGCTTATGTGTGGTGGCCGGGGATCGATCAGCAAATCGAGGACCTGACAAAGAGCTGCTCAGGATGCCAGAAGGTCCAAAATGCAGCACCACATGCCCCTCTACACCCATGGGAGTGGCCCTCATCTCCATGGCAACGGGTGCATATTGATTTTGCTGGTCCATTCATGGACTCAATGTTTTTAATAGCCGTGGATGCGCACTCGAAATGGCCTGAGATGATCAAAATGTCCTCCACCACCACGGAGAAAACTATTGCAGTCCTACGGACCATTTTTGCCAGGAACGGCTTGCCAGAGCAGATTTGCTCTGATAACGGACCACAGTTTGTGTCCGAAGAGTTTCGAAGATTTATGAAAAGGAATGGGGTAAGGCATTACACATCCACCCCGTATCATCCAGCCACAAATGGATTGGCTGAGAGGTTCTTACAAGCCTTTAAAAAAGCAGTAAAGGCCATGTGCGATGACGACATTCCACTGCAGCATAAGGTGGACAATTTCCTGTTAGCCTACAGAAATGCGACACATGCAGTCACCAACCAGGCCCCGGCCATGATGTTCTTTAACCGAAGGTTGAGATCTCGTCTGGATGTTGAGAGTAAGCAATTCCAGCACATCAATGAGAAGCCGACAAGGAGCTTCAATGTAGGGCAACCAGTCTTGGCCCGCGACTACCGAACAGAGAAATGGCAACCAGGAACGATATGCACACGGCAGGGGCCACTAATGTACACAGTGGATGTTGGGGAGAACATTGTGAGACGCCATGCTGACCAGATCCTAGAGTCACAGGAACGAGTCAACCCCATGTCTCGGCCATACGTACCTGGTGAGGAACCCGACGTACAGGTCGCATCTACCTCAGAAACAATAGCATTGGAAGCTGATGAATCAACTGACGACAGGGTGCTAGAATCACCTCCGCACCAAGAGCGAGACACTCGGGAAAGGCGTTATCCAGAAAGAATCAGGAAGCCTCCCCAGATACTGAATATATGAATGGACTATTTTCATATAACATTGTATATTAAAAATGTTAATTGTTAAATGAGTATTATGGTACTGTTAATCTAAAAGGGGAGGAATTGTAATGTATGTAATGTATATATACCTTAAGGGAGAGAACTACTTTTTACAGCTCCTGTATACTGTAGTACCGGCAGTGACCACATCTGTATATAAACCCTGAGTAGTGATCTGTACAATTAGTTCTAGAGTAACCCTCATTCAGTAAACACCTGTTGAATCGTTCCCTGCAGTCTGTTGACTGATTATTGAAGGACACAACATTAAGATACACGGACATAACACTAACCACCGCCCCTTGACATTCAACGGCATTACCATCACCGAATCCCCCACCATCAACATCCTGGGGATCACCATTGACCAGAAACTTAACTGGACCAGCCACATAAATACTGTGGCAACAAGAGCAGGTCAGAGGCTAGGTATTCTGTGGTGAGTGTCTCACCTCCTGACTCCCCAATGCCTTTCTACCATCTACAAGGCACAAGTAAGGAGTGTGATGGAATACTCTCCACTTGCCTGGATGAGTGCAGCTCCAACAACACTCAAGAAGCTCAACAGCATCCAGGACAAAGCAGCCCGCTTAATTGTCACCCCATCTACCACCTTAAACATTCACTCCCTCCACCACCGGCGTACCGTGACTGCGATGTGTAACATCTACAAAATGCACTGCAGCAACTCACCAAGGCTTCTTCGGCAGCACCTCCCATACCCGCGACCTCTTCCACCTAGAAGGACAAGGGCAGCAGACGCATGGGAACACCACCACCTCCAAGTTCCCCTCCAAGTCACACACCATCCTGACTTGGAAGTATATCGGCTGATCCTTCATTGTCGCTGGGTCAAAATCCTGGAACTCCCTCCCTAACAGCACTGTGGGAGTACCTTCACCACACGGACTGCAGCGGTTCAAGAAGGCTGCTCACCACTACCTTCTCAAGGGTAATTAGGGATGGGCAATAAATGCTGGCCTTGCCAGCGACGCCCACATACCATGAACGAATAAAAAAGATAGCATCCTTTGTAAGCAAGATAGAGTCCCACATGGTATGTTGCCTACCTGGTGCCAGGGTGAGGGACATCTTGAATCAGCTTGAAAGGATATTGGAGAGGGAGGGGGAGGATCCAGTTGTTGTGGTCCATGTTGGGACCAACAACATAGGGAAGCATAGGCAAGAGGTCCTGTTGGGGAGTACCAGGAACTAGTAGCTAAATTAAAGAACAGGACCCCAAGGGTTATAGGCCTAGAAATTCAGTGGCCTGCGCCACCAGTTTGCGCCCAAAGAGGGCTTTTGCGCCACTGTCCAAACCTACTGCGATATTTAGCGGGGCGCTAATGGCGGCGTTAGCCTGTAGCGCTGCGCCGCCACCGATGACGTCATCGGTGTGCGCAGCGCCCTGCTATCGCCACGCTGGCCATATTTGGTTGCTGCCGCCTCCTCCGCGCCGGCCGCAAACAGCGACCGGTACACAGGGGCCTACCTGTGCCGGTAGTGGGGCGAGTTAAGGTGGAGGTGCGGCTGGCCGCTTTTTCGGCGGCCGCCTGCCCGCACCTCCGTCCCCGGCCCTCCTACACACCCCCCCCCCCCCGTGGCATTGCCGGCTGTTTCCAGAGAGCCCGGCACTTCTCCTTGGTGCCGGGCTCATTTGCCAGCACTCGCGAGCGGGGATCGCGCAGCTGCAGGCACCTCCCCCTTAAGAGTGAGAGGAAGGCCTGCAGTACCGCAGGCTGCCGTGCCGCAGCGGGTGGCGCTGCGGCATTTTGCACGCCGATATTCAGTTTCAGCGCCCCAAGCGGGGCGCCGAAACCCTTGTTTAGCGGCCGGCTTCCACTTGGGGCGCTGAAACGGAATATCCCGCTGGCGCAAGTGGCTCCGCGCGCAGCGGTAATTCCGGTACCCAGGCGAGCTGGGCGCCCCTAACTGAATTTCTAGGCCATAATCTCTGGATTATTACCTGAGCCCCGTGCAAATTGGAGTAGAGATAAGCTGATTAGGGAAGTAAACATGTGGTTAAAGGAGTGGTGTGGGAAAGAGGGGTTCCATTTCATGGGGTGCTGGCACCAGTATTGGGACAGGAAGGAACTGTACCTTTGGGACAGGCTCCACTTGAACTGGTCTGGCACCAGGGTCCTAGCGGAAAGGATAAATAGGGCGGTCACAAGGACTTTAAACTAGTACATGAGGGGTGGGGGGCTCATCGGGAAATTGCAGTACAAACAGTAGGTCAAAAACAACCGAAAGGGAAGAGAGTAGAGCAACAGTCAGAAATTGTACTTTAGGCACTAAAACTAAAAGATGCAAAGCGATTAAACCAGGAGAGAGAAATAGGAAACGTGAATAAAGCATCAGAGCTGAAGGACAGGTTAGGGCGTGTGGCCCAAATAAGCGTTCTTTATACAAACGCACGGAGTATAAGGAATAAATTGAATGAACTGCAGGCGCAAATTCAAATTGAAGGGTACAACATGGTAGCCATTACTGAGACATGGCTGCAAGACGGTCAGGACTGGGAACTAAATATACCAGGTTATAAGGTCTACGGGAAAGATAAGAAAAATGGTAGAGGGGGAGGAGTAGCCTTAGTGATTAAGGATGAAATCACTTCAATGATGAGAGGGTATAAAGAGAGGTAAGCAGACAGTGGAGACTTTATGGATAGAATTAAGAAATAGGAAAGAATTTAAGACTGTAGTGGGAGTTGTGCCTAGGCCCCTTGGTAGCAGCTGTGAAGTGCTAGATTGTATAAATGCAGAGATTAGACAAGCATGTAGTAAAGGCAGAGTGGTTTTAATGGGGGATTTTAACTTTCATATAGATTAGGATACGCAGACTAGCACCCGTCAGAAAGGTCGTGAATTTCTCGAGTGTGTCTGGGATAGTTTTCTACAACAATATGTCCTAGAGGCAACAAGGGGGCAAGCCATATTAGCTTCAGTAATGAGTAATGAGCCAGATTTAGTTAACAGCCTAACTGTGCGTGAATATTTATCCAATAGCGATCATAACATGATTGAGTTCAACATAGCGTTTGAAAGGGAGAAATGCGAAACAGCTACAGTACTAAGATTCTAGAGTTAGGTAAGGCCGACTCAACGGGATGAGACAGAGACTGTCCATAGTAAACTCAGCAAATCTGTTAATGGGTAAAACGACTGGAGATGTTTAAAAAATAATTCAAGGTGATACAGAACCAGTTTATACCCTGAGGGGCAAGAGCTCTGCTTGCTGAAAAACCCCAGCCATGGACGACTAGAGGTGAGGGACAGCAGAAAACTAAAAGAAAAAGCATACAAAATGCAAAAAATAGCACAGATCCTGATGAATGGGAAAGATACAAAGAACCACAAAGAGTCACAAAAGAGATAGTAAGAGCTACAAAAAGGGAATATGAAAATAAACTTGCAAGCGATATCAAAATCAATATGAAGAGTTTTTATAGTTACATTAGGAAAGAGAGGGTAGTCAGGAGCAATGTTGGCCCCTTAAAAACTGAAAGCAGTGATACTGTCAATGATAATAAGGAAATGGGGGACATGTTGAATAATTACTTTGCGTCAGTATTTACAGTAGAGGAAGAGGATAGCATGCCAGAAATCCCAAGGAAACTAATATTGAATCAGGGACAGAGACTTAATAAAATTAATGTAAGTAAAATAAAATGAATAAAGAAAGAAAATAATGGCACTAAAGAGTGACAAATCCCCAGGGCCAGATGGTTTCCATCCCAGGGTTTTAAAGGGAGTAGGTGAGCACATTGCAGATGCCCTAACTATAATCTTCCAATGTTCTCTAGATTCAGGAACCGTTCCTTTAGATTGGAAAATTGGGCATGTCAATCTGCTATTTAAGAATGAGAGAGGGAAACCAAGGAATTAGAGACCAGTTAGCCTAACATCTGTTGTCAGGAAATTGCTAGAGTCTATAATTAAGGATAGGGTGAGTGAACACCTTGCAAATTTTCAGTTGATCAGAGAGAGCCAGTATGGATTTGTGAAAGGTAACACCTGACACCTGACAAACTAGATTTAATTTTTTGAGGAGGTGACTAAAGTCTGGACAGGAGAATGTCTATGGATGTTATTTATATGGACTTCCAGAAGGCATTTGATAAAGTCCTACATAAGAGACTGTTATCTAAGGTAGAAGCCCACAGAATTGAAGGCAAATTATTGACCTGGTTAAGAAATTGGCTGAATGGCAGGAGACAGAGAGTAGGGATAATGGGCAGGTACTCTAATTGGCAGGATGTAACTAGTGGTGTCCCACAGGGATCTGTGTTGGGGCCTCAACTATTCACAGTATTTATTAAGGGCTTAGATGATGGCACAGAAAGCCACATATCCAACTTTGCCGATGACACAATGATAGGCGGCATTGTAGGCAGTGTAGATTAAAGCATAAAATTACAAAGGGATATCGACAGATTAATGAATGGGCAAAACTGTGGCAAATGGATCTCAATGTAGGCAAATGTGAGGTCATCCACTTTGGACCTAAAAAGGATCGAACAGGGTACTTTCTAAATGGTGAAAAACTAAAAACAGTGGAGGTCCAAAGAGACTTGGGGGGTCCAGGTACACAGATCATTAAAATGTCATGAACAGGTACTGAAAATAATCAAAAAGGCTAATGGAATGCTGGCCTTTATATCTAGAGGATTAGAATACAAGGGGGTAGAAGTTATGCTGCAGCTGTACAAAACCCTGGTTAGACCACACCTGGAGCACTGTGAGCAGTGCTGGGCACCACACCTTAGGAAGGATATATTGGCCTTGGAGGGAGTGCAGCGTAGGTTTACCAGAATGATACCCGGACTTCAAGGGTTAAGTTATGAGGAGAGATTACACAAATTAGGGTTGTATTCCCTAGAATTTAGAAAGTTAAAGGGTGATCTGATTGAAGTTTCCAAGATATTAAGGGGAACAGATAGGGTAGATAGAGAGAAACTATTTCCGCTGGTTGGGGATTCTAGGACTCAGGGGCATAGTCTCAAAATTAGAGCCAGACCTTTCAGGAGTGAAGTTAGGAAACACTTCTACACACAAAGGGTGGTAGAAGTTTGGAACTTTCTTCTGCAAATGGTAATTGATGCTAGATCAATTGTTAATTTAAAATCAGAGATTGATAGCTTTTTGTTAACCAAAGTTATTAAGGGATATGGGCCAAAGGCAGGTGTATGGAGTTGGGTCACAGGTCAGCCATGATCTCATTGAATGGCGGAACAGGTTCGAGGGGCTGAATGGCCTACTCCTGCTCCTATGTTGTTCCTATGTTTCTCTAACTCTTACTCCTCCTTTAAGATGCTCCTTAAAACCGACCTCTTTCTTGTCCGAATGTCTCCTTATGTGGCTCGGTGTCAAATTTTAATCAGATTACCCTCCTCTGAAGCGTCTTGGGGAGGTTTTACTATGTTAAAGGTGCTAGATAAATGCAAACTGCTGTAGTAGTCAGTTAATAGAGCACCTGTACAATATGAATGAGTTTTGATAAGAGTAAATAAGGGAAAACTGTTTCCACGGGCAGGAGGGGCAGTAACCAGATGACACAGGTTTAAGTTGATTGGCAAAAGAACCAGAGGGGAGAGGAGGAGCAATTTATTTCACGCAGCGAGTTGTTGTGATCTGGAACGCGCTGCCTGAAAGGGCGGTGGAAGCAGATTCAATAGTAACTTTCAAAAGAGAATTGGATAAACATTTGAAACGGAAAAATTTGCAGGGCTACGGGGCAAGAGCAGTGGAGTGAGACTAATTGGATATCTTGTTCAAAGAGCTGACGCAAGCACGACGGGCCGACTGGCCTCCTTCTGTGCTGTGCTATGATTCTATAAGAAAATTACTTCCAAGTACTTTCCAAAGCTAACGGTGGTGCTCACAAGGTGTGAGTCTTTCACACTTGTTCCCTATCCTACAGTCAACATCAACAACAACTTGTATTTAGATAGCACCTTTAACGTAGTAAAACGTCCCAAGGCGCATGACAGGAGCGTTAGAAGGCAAATTTGACACCGAGCCACATAAGGAGAGATTAGGGCAGATGATATAGGTTTGAAGGAACGTCTTATAGGGAAAAAAAAGAGGCAGAGAGGTGGAGAGGTTTAGGGAGGGAATCCCAGAGCTTTGGGCCTAGACAGCTGAAGGCACGGCCGCCAATGGTGGAGCGATGAAAATCGGGGATGCGCAAGAGGCCAGAATTGGAGGAGCGCAGAGATCTCGGAGGGTTGTGGGGCTGGAGGAGATTACAGAGATAGGGAGGGGCGAGGCTATGGAGGGATTTGAAATCAAGGATGAGAATTTTAAAATCAAAGCATTGCTTAACCAGGAGCCAATGTAGAGCGAGCACAGGGGCGATGGGTGAACGGGACTCGCTGCGAGTTGGGACATGGGCAGCAGAGTTTTGGATGAGCTCAAGTTTATGGAGGGTAGAACGTGGGAGGCCAGCCAGGAGTGCGTTGGAATAGTCAAGTCTAGAGGTAACAAAGGCATGGATGAGGGTTTCAACAGTGGATGAGCTGAGGCAGTGGCGGAGTCAGGCGACGTTACGGAGGTGGAAATAGGCGGTCTTAGTGATGGCGTGGATATGTCAAACATCAGCCATTAAGGAGCAGAAAAAGGCTATTCTTCTTTCGAGAACATGCTTTAGGTGAACATGGTTAGAATCATAGAATGGTTACAGCACAGAAGGAGGCCATTCGGCCCGCCGACTCTCTGCAAGAGCACTTCAGCTGGTCCCACTCTCCCTTTCTCCGTAGCTATGCAATTTCACCCCCCCCCTTCAGGTACTTATCCAATTCCCTTTTGAAAGCCACGATTGAATCTGCCTCCACCACCCTTTCAGGCAGTGCATTTCAGATCCTAATAACTCACTGCGTAAAAAAGTCTTTCCTCACGTCGCCTTTGGTTCTTTTGCTAATCACCTTAAATCTGTGTCCTCTGGTTCTCGACCCTTCCGCCAATAGGAACAGTTTCTCTCTATCTACTCTGTCTAGATCCCTCATGATTTTGAACACATCTATCAAATCTCCTCTCAGCCTTCTTTGCTCAAAGGAGAACAACCCTAGATTCTCCAGTCTATCCACGTAACGGAAGTCTCTAATTCCTGGAACTATTCTAGTAAATCTTTTCTGCACCCTCTCGAAGGCCTTCACATCCTTCCTAAAGTGCGGTGCCCAGAATTAGACACAATACTCCCATTGAGGCCGAACCAGTGTTTTATAAAAGGTTCATCATAACTTCCTTGCTTTTGTATTCTATGCCTCTATTCATGAAGCCGAGGATCCTGTATGCTTTTTTAACCGCTTTCTCAACCTGCCCTGCCACCTTCAATGATTTGTGCACATATACCCCCAGGTCTCTCTGTTCATGCACCCCCTTTAGAATTATACCCTTTAGTTTATATTTCCTCTCCTCGTTCTTCCTACCAAAATGCATCACTTCGCACTTTTCGGTGTTAAACTTCATCTGCCGCGTGTCCACCCATTCCACCAGTCTGTCTATGTCCTCTTGCAGTCTATCACTATCCTCCTCACTGTTCACTATACTTCCAAGTTTTGTGTAATCTGCAGATTTTGAAATTATGCCCTGTACACCCATGTCCAAGTCATTAACATATATCAAGAAAAGCAGTGGTCCTAGTACCGACCCCTGGGGAACACCACTGTCTACCTTCCTCCAGTCCGAAAAACAACCGTTCACCACTACTCTCTGTTTCCTGTCACTTAGCCAATTTTGTATCCATGCTGCCACTGTCTCTTTTATTCCATGGGCTTCAATTTTGTTGGCAAGCCTATTATGTGGCACTTTATCAAATGCCTTTTGGAAGTCCATGTACACTACGTCAACCCTCTGTGTTACCTCATCAAAAAACTCAATCAATTTAGTTAAACATGATTTGCCTTTAACAAACCCGTGCTGGCTTTCCTTAATTAATCCACACTTGAAAGGGACTGTCCCGGTCCGCACTCAACATCCATGTGGACACAAGCATCACACGATAGCATTCAGATCAGGGATTGAACGATGGCTGATATTTATCCTCCTTTTCCCAGGGACACTTTGATCAATTGCAGCCCCACCCCACCCCCCACAAACGCCCCCCCGCGCTGAGATCAGCTGTTACAGAACAGACCAAAGATCGAAGCTGGAATTTCCCAGTCTGGATGGTTTCAGGTCCATGCCAGACAACGAGTGGCTCAAGCGAGCCATCCATCGGATGGGAAGACCTTGGGTTAAAAGCACCCGGTGGGGTCCGGATGAAGGATCTCACCTTCCATTGCAAACTTGAAGAACAAGCTGCTCACATCGGTTATCTTCTCCGAGGTGCCTTCCTGCACCTTTATGTACTTCATCCTTTTGATTAGGTCGGCAATGACATCAGTCACTCCTTCCGAAAACATGGCCACGTCCTTGGGCTTCATGATCCGCTGCTTCAGAACGCTCCTCATTTTGAACCACTCCTCGCCCTCTCTGAAATTAACAGCAGTACCGTCAGCCAGTGAAACGAGAATTTTAGGAGCGGAAAATGCGTCCAACAAAACGTGTCCCTTTATGATGCATCAACCCACCACCGCCGCCACCACCACGGGGACATCCAACTGTCTCTTGCAGTGTTTAATACGGTTTGATTCAATGACCTTCTTCGGTAACGTATTCGACACCTCGATCACCCCGTGCGCGAGAAGGTTTGCTCTGACTTCCCTCTGAGCTTTTAAACTCATGTCCGCTGGTGTTGGAAATCAGCACAAAAAAGGGAGAAGGGTTTCTTGGCCATGAATGGGCAAAAATCTGGACATGGTCACAAAAAGGACTTGGTAGTATTACTTTATGTTAAGCAACGTGGAGCAGAATGTTAGGTCACTTGCTAATATTATGATTTCAATTTACCTTCAGCAGCTGGTGGCAAGTCCCTTGATGTCTCAGTGGGTAACTGTACTGCCCAGGTGATCCTGAGCCAGAGAGACCAGGACAGTCCTAGATTAAAGCCTTCTCCTCCTCTTCCTCGGGGGCAATGACAAGGTTAATGAGATTGACCTCAATGCCATAGACTATAGAAGGAGAATGTCAAACCGTTACCTACCTCTGATCAGTCTCCAGTGACTTATGCTGGAAAGTAGATGTCTAATGAGGAAAAGGAAAAGACTTGCACTTATATAGCACCTTCCACCACCTCATAAGAACACAAGAAATAGGAGCAGGAGTGGGCCATTTGGCCCCTCGAGCTTGCTCCGCCATTCAATAAGATCATGGCTGATCTTCTACCTCAACTCCGCCTTCCCACACTATCCCCATATCCCTTGATTCCCTTAATATCCAAAAATCTATCGATCTCTGTCTTGAATATACTCAACGACTGAGCCTCCACAGCCCTCTGGGGTAGAGAATTCCAAAGATTCACCACCCTCTGTGTGAAGAAATTTCTCCTCATCTCAGTCCTAAATGGTCGACCCCTTATTCTGAGACTGTGACCCCTGGTTCTAGACTCTCCAGCCAGGGGAAACATCCTCCCTGCAGCTACCCTGTCAAGCCCTGTGTGGTAAACCACTGTAGTTCACTGTGTTCACTGTTGTTGTTGTTGTTGTTGTCATTCACTCTTGTTTCACTGTTGTGCCTGACTATGCCTCAGCTGACTCCGCCCCTGGGCTACCGAGTATAAGAGCGGCCGCATGGCAGCTCCTGGCATTCGGTCGTCCACTAGAGGCATAGTCCTGATCTGTCTGAAGTGCAATTCAGTAGTTAATAAAAGCCTGTCGTTCTGAACTCTGCCCAGCCTTTTATTAGAATTGATAGCGCATCAATTTTATTAACTACTGAAAAAAAAAAACGATGCTGCAGATTCTTAAGATCAAGTGCCTGGAACTCGACCCGCAAGAACCGGACTCGACTGCTAAGTTCTCGCACTGGCTGCACTGTTTTGAGTCCTTTCTGACTGCATCCGGCGAGACCGTCGCCGCCGATGCCGACAAGCTCAGGGTGCTGAACTCTAAAGTAAACCACCGAGCTTTTGCCCTTATCCGGGACGCTACGAGCTACCAGGGGGCTATCGACATCTTGAAGGAGCAATACGCACGCCCGGTCAACTATGTTTACGCAAGACATCTCCTGGGGTCTCGCAAACAACAGCCCGGGGAACCCACAGAAGCATACATACGGGCGCTGAAGGAACTCGGCCGAGCCTGCGAATGCAAGCAACAGCCACGGAACATACGGAGGAGCTCATCCGGGACGCCCTCGTGGCGGGCCTCAGGTCCACTCACACACGGCAGCGACTGCTGGAAAGTAGCGAGCTCGACCTGAAGAAGGCGATTTCACTCACCCTCTCGTTGGACGTAGCCCACCGGAACATGGAGGCCTACTCCCCGGACCGCGCGGCCGCCTCATGGATGCCGCAGCCGCCGCCACCTTGGGATGTGGCGCCGCCACGGGCCCTGGCCTCAACTGCTGCAGCGATGTCCCGCCCGAGCCAGAAATGTTATTTCTGTGGCCAAACCAAACACCCCAGGGCGCGCTGCCCGGCGAAAAACGCGGTCTGCTCTGCCTGCGGTAAGAAGGGACACTACGCTGGCGTCTGCAGAAGTCAGAAGACCCCTACCTCCAGCAGCGCCGCGTGCGATTCGTGGGAGCGGCCATCTTGCCTCCCTCCAGCCTCGTGGGGATCGGGATTGTCATGGGCGCCGCCATTTTGTCCTTCCTCTCCGACGCCGCCATCTTGTCCGCCATTCTGCCAACGGGCCCCCGACTCACCCACCACCGCCTCACCGGGGTTCTACAGCGACGCTACCGACTCCACAGCGGCCTCCATCATGCTGGATCAATCCAGACCCCACCAGCTAGCCAGGTCCACGATGGACATCCAGGTAAATGGCCGCGCCACAACTTGCCTTTTTGATTCCGGGAGCACGGAGAGCTTCATACACCCTGATACAGTACGGCGCTATTCCCTCTCGGTCCGGCCAACGCGCCATCGGATCTCCATGGCCTCGAAATCCCACTCAGCAGACGTCGGCGGCTACTGCGTAGTGACCCTCTCGGTGAAGGGCTCCGTATATAAAAATGTAAAGCTATTCGTCCTGCCACATCTCTGCGCTGCCGTTCTACTGGGGTTGGACTTTCATTGTCACTTTAAGAGTGTCACCTTGACATACGGTGGACCTCTTCCCCCGCTCACTGTCTGCAACCAGCAGTTTTTAAATTGCCCGCCGCGCCCCACCTGTAGTCTCTCCACCCTCAAAATCACACCCCCCCCCCCGTTCGCCAACCTCACCCGCGACTGCAAGCCTATCGCCACAAAGAGCAGGCGATACAGCACCGGGGACAGATCCTTCTTAAGATCTGAGGTGACGCGGCTCCTGAAAGAGGGGATTATTGAGGATAGTACCAGCCCCTGGCGAGCCCAGGTGGTAGTCATTAAGACTGGCAACAAGCAGCGCCTAGTCATCGACTACAGCCAGACTATCAACAAGTACACCCAGTTGGACGCATACCCCCTCCCCCGCATAGCCGACATGGTTAATAAGATAGCGCAATACCGCGTTTTCTCGACCATTGACCTCAAGGCAGCATACCACCAAATCCCTATCCGCCCTGAGGACCGCCAGTACACAGCTTTCGAGGCAAACGGCCGCCTTTTTCACTTCCTCAGGGTTCCTTTTGGCGTCACCAACGGTGTCTCCGTCTTCCAGAGGGAGATGGACCGGATGGTCGACGAGAATGCGTTACAGGCCACGTTTCCCTACCTGGACAACGTGACCATCTGCGGCCATGACCTGCAGGACCATGACGCCAATCTTGATAAGTTCCTCCGCACGGCCAAACTCCTAAACCTCACGTACAACAAGGAAAAGTGCATATTCCGCACAGCCCGCCTCGCTATCCTTGGTTGCGTGGTGAAACACGGAGTCATCAGTCCTGACCCTGACCGGATGCGCCCGTTGATGGAACTTCCCCTGCCCCACTGTCTCAAGGCCCTCAAAAGGTGCCTGGGCTTCTTTTCCTATTACGCCCAGTGGGTCCCTCATTATGCGGACAAAGCCCGTCCACTTATCAAGTCCACTTCCTTCCCCCTGACGGCGGAGGCCCGCTTAGCCTTTCACCGTATAAAAGATGACATTGCCAAGGCCACCATGCACTCGGTAGACGAGTCCATCCCCTTCCAGGTGGAGAGCGATGCATCCGACTTTGCCCTGGCCGCTACCCTTAACCAGGCGGGAAGACCCGTGGCCTTCTTTTCACGAACCCTCCAGGGCTCCGAACTCAGACACTCCTCTGTGGAAAAAGAGGCCCAGGCCATTGTGGAGGCGGTGCGCCACTGGCGGCACTACCTGGCTGGAAAACGATTTACCCTGCTTACTGACCAGCGTTCAGTTGCTTTCATGTTCAACAACAAGCAGAGGGGTAAAATCAAAAATGACAAGATTTTGAGGTGGAGAATCGAACTTTCGACCTACAATTACGACATCTTGTACCGGCCAGGGAAACTCAACGAACCCTCAGACGCTCTATCGCGAGGCACATGCGCCACCGCGCAGATCGATAGACTACGGGCTCCACAACGACCTCTGCCACCCGGGGGTCACCAGGTTCTTCCATTTCATTAAGGGCCGCAACCTGCCTTACTCCATCGAGGAGGTCAGGACCATGACCAGGAGCTGCCCAGTCTGTGCAGAGTGCAAGCCGCGCTTCTATAGGCCTGACAGAGCAAACCTGATCAAGGCCACCCGCCCTTTTGAGCGCCTGAGTATCGACTTTAAAGGGCCCCGCCCCTCGTCTGACCGCAATGTGTACTTCCTCAACATAGTTGATGAGTACTCCCGTTTCCCTTTTGCCATCCCCTGCCCAGACATGACCACCGTTACGGTCATTAAATGCCTGCACAACCTCTTTGCTCTGTTCGGTTTTCCCAGCTATATTCATAGCGACCGGGGCTCGTCCTTCATGAGCGACGAACTCCGTCAGTACCTGCTCATGAGAGGTATTGCCTCAAGCCGGACCACCAGCTACAACCCCCGGGGGAACGGACAGGTTGAAAGAGAGAACGCGACGGTCTGGAAGGCGGCCCTCCTAGCCTTAAAATCTAGGGGCCTTCCGACCTCCCGTTGGCAGGATGTCCTACCCGATGCGCTCCACTCCATCCGGTCACTGCTGTGTACAGCCACCAACGCAACCCCCCATGAGCGAATGTTTGTTTTTCCCTGGAGGTCCACATCCGGTAACTCACTACCACACTGGCTGACATCCCCAGGGCCCGTCCTGCTGAGGAAGCATGTAAGGTCCCACAAAACGGCTCCCCTGGTAGAGAAGGTTCACCTCCTCCATGCCAACCCCCAGTACGCCTACGTGGCATACCCGGACGGGCGGGAGGATACAGTCTCCATTAGAGATCTGGCACCCTCGGGGTCCACTGACCCGCCACCATTGCCCCCCACCACGACCCCCTCCGACACGGCCCAAAATTCAGTAGACCCAATTCTCACCCCTGTCCATTCCACCCCAGTAGACGGCATGCCGCGCCCCCAGGACCAGCTGGAGTCCACTCGCCCACCCAACACCAAAGGGGACGATACGCCGGTGCTGGACCCCGCTCAAGACGCGTCGTGGGAAGCTGTACCATCGCAACCGTCGCCACGAAGATCTCGACGGCAAACGAGGCCGCCCGACAGACTCGCCTACTCAAACTTTTGATACACTTCACCCCGCCGGACTTAATTTTAAACGAGGGGTGAATGTGGTAAACCACTGTAGTTCACTGTTGTTGTTGTTGTTGTTGTCGTTCACTCTTGTTTCACTGTTGTGCCTGACTATGCCTCAGCTGACTCCGCCCCTGGGCTACCGAGTATAAGAGCGGCCGCATGGCAGCTCCTGGCATTCGGTCGTCCACTAGAGGCATAGTCCTGATCTGTCTGAAGTGCAATTCAGTAGTTAATAAAAGCCTGTCGTTCTGAACTCTGCCCAGCCTTTTATTAGAATTGATAGCGCATCACCCTGTAAGAATTTTGTATGTTTCAATGAGATCACCTCTCATTCTTCTAAACTCTCAGGACACCTCAGGATGTCCCACAGCGCGTTACAGCCAATGAAGGGATTTTGAAATGAAGTCACTGCTGTAATGTAGGAAACGCAGCAGCCAATTTGTGCACAACAAGCTCTCACAATCAGTAATGAGATACATAACCAGATAATCTGTTTTGAGTGATGTTCACGGAGGGATAAATATTGGCCAGGACACCAAGAAATCTCTCCTGCTCTACTCTTAATCAACAGCTGCTGTCATTGAGACAGTTCTGCAGATGGTCTAAAGGGACCATTGCTTTAAAAAGATTTTGGTACAGGACGAATTGGGTTGATAACTTGCGGGGGGTGGTGGGGGCGGGGGAAAGGAGGCTGGAAAAGGTTTAATTTTGCAGCCAGTTCTCACAGCTTAATTGTTTTGAGACCTGAATTACCGTCGTCACTCTTCTCTGGACCTCCTGCAATGTGCTAATTGGCTGCTGCGTTTCCTACATTGCAACAGTGCCGACACTTCAAAAGTACTTCACTGGCTGTAAAGTGCTTTGGGACGTCCAGAAAGGCACAATGGGCTGGATATTCCGATCCCTACGGGTGTGTACGCGCTGTGTACTCACCCGTAGGGACATCAGAAATGCTGGTTTTAGGCATGCACTGTGCATGTGCTGGAAACTGGCATTTCCGATCTGTCAAGAAAGCTCTTGACAGATCCTCTGGCTGCCCGGAAGCAGGGCCTCTGCGGGTGGATGGTTCCACTTTTTGGAGATCCTCCGCCTGCAGAAAACACTTACAATTCTTGCGCCTGGTAAAAGCAGGTGTAAGGCTTGCTTTTACCAGGATAAGAGTTGAAAAAAGTAAAAAAAAAAAAAATTCCACTGATTTATCATTTAAAAACTTTAAAAAAGGTAAATTTATTTTTAGCCCCGTAAAAAACTTTAATTATTTTTTTCAAAAGTTTAAAGTTTAAAATAGTTAACGTGATTTTTTAAAATTTATTTGAAGTTTTACTATGTTTTGGGGGTGATCTCCATTCATATATTTGACAGGTCTTCCTGTGTGCTGAGCCCCCTCCTCTACTCCCTCTTCACCCACGACTGTGTGGCTGTTCATGGTTCCAACACCATCATCAAGTTTGCGGATGACACCACGGTAGTAGGCCAGATCACCAACAACGATGAGTCAGCCTACAGGGAGGAGGTCCAGCATCTCGTGAAGTGGTGCGCCGATAACAACCTGGCCCTGAACATCAAGAAAACCAAAGAAATCATTGTGGACTTCAGGAAGTCTAAAGGCGGAAGTCACACCCCCATCCACATCAATGGGGCTGTGGTGGAAAGGGTGGACAGCTTTAAGTTCCTCGGAGTCCACATCACGGAAGACCTCTCCTGGTCCCTCAATACCTCCTCTCTGGTGAAGAAGGCCCAGCAGCGCCTATATTTCCTAAGGAGGCTGAAGGGATGTAACCTGTCACCCCTGATCTTCTCTAACTTTTACTGCTGCACAATAGAGAGCATCCTGACAAACTGTATCACAGTATGGTATGGCAGCTGTAGCTACTATGACCGGAAAGCCCTGCAGCGGGTAGTCAAAACTGCCCAACGCATTACTGGCACCCGGCTACCGACCATAGAGCACATATACCAGAAACGCTGTTTACGGAGGTCACGGTCCATCATCAAAGACCCTACCCACCCCAGCCACAGTCTGTTCGCCCTCCTGCCATCTGGGAGACGCTACAGATGCATTCGCACCCATACGACCAGATTTAGGAACAGCTTCTTTCCCAGGGCTGTCATCCTACTGAACTCCACAAATAAACTCTAAAGCCTGCACATCTGCCAATGCACTTTATTATGGTTATGTTTATGTTAATGTATTACAAGCCAAATGTATGTTGAATGTTTAAATGTCTTAATCTAAATGTACACTCTCGGGAGCCGCAAGCCTACATTTCGTTGTACTGCACTTGTGCACTAACAATGACAATAAAAGTTGATTTGATTTGATTTTGATTAGAACTAGGGGACACAGTGTAAAAGTTAGAGCCAGGCCTTTCAGAAGCAAAGTTAGGAAACACTTCTACACACAAAGGGTGGCAGAAGTGTAAAACTCTCTTCTGCAAACAGCAGTTGATGTGGGGTCAATTGTATTACTGTTAACCAAAGGTATTAAGGGATATGGGGCAAAGGTGGGTATAAGGAGTCAGGTCACAGATCAGCCATGATCTCACTGAATGGCGGAACAAGCTCGAAGGGCTAAATGGACGCCTCCTGTTCCGATGACGAGACACTACAATTGCCTCGAATGTCTTTTGAGGTTTGCGCTTGGTGAGGGGCGTAGGGGGGTGGTGAAAAGAGATGGTTCCCTCTTCAAATTCCTAACTAGTGACCCCGCTTGGAAAGCATCCATACATTGAGTGATGGGCGGGTCTGGGCTTCCTGTGATGCTTCCTCTCCCCATGGTCGAATAACCTGCCTAAACTAAGACCAGGCTCACACTCGATGAATGCTCACCACAAAACCGCTGGTGCCAGTGCCCTCAGGAGAGGCAAAACAGACAGACTTGCGTATAAAAAAAAACGGTCAGTCACAAACACTGCATTACTTCACTGTTGTTCGCTTTTGACGTATGAGGAGAGATTGGGTCGATTGGGTTTATACTCGCTGGAGTTTAGAAGAATGAGAGGGGATCTCATTGAAACTTATAAAATTCTAACAGGACTAGACAGACTAGATGCAGGAAAGATGTTCCTGATGGTCGGGGAGTCCAGAACCAGGGGTCACTGTCTAAGGATAAGGGGTAAGCCATTTAGGACAGAGAGGAGGAGGAGGAATTTCTTCACCCAGAGAGTGGTGAACCTGTGGACTTCTCTACCACAGAAGGCAGTAGAGGCCAATTCAGTAAATATATTCAAGAAGGGGTTGGATATATTTCTTAAGGCTAAAGGGATCAAGGGATATGGAGAGAAGGGTACTGAATTTGGATGATCAGCCATGATCTCATTGAATGGCAGAGCAGGCTCGAGGGGCCGAATGGCCTACTCCAGCTCCTATCTTCTATGTTTCTATGTTTGAACCATCTTCCCTTAATTGCTTAAATTGAAAGCCTATCATAAACCCCACCCCCCATCAAGTCTGGTTCCGCTGCGTACTCCGAACGCAGCCACCACTTGGCGCCCACCCAGGTTCAACTTACGCAGATATCAGTCCCGTAGCCCTTCCTCGTAATTGTCTGTACTCCTGCCATGACTCCATGTTGGCCCTCTGAGGGGCCTTGCCCTCTGCCCTCAACACCTGGGCCACCATGTCCCGGTCAGCAATGGAGACAACAAACTGCGGTCCGAAGCGAGATTTAAATATCTTGCCGTATTGCTGCGTGTGCTGGAGCTACAATTAGAAAAAAAAGAGACATTCCTCGGAAGGTTAGTAAGAAACTTCACCAGTCACATGCGGCCCTCGTCTCCGTAAACTTGAGCTCATCCAAAAACTCTGCTGCCCATATCCTAACTCACGCCTGTAAAGTCCGCGCCTCAATAATACACGGACTTCGGGAGAACAGTTTAACAGGTACTTTACTGAACAAGAGGCAGCTTGAAACTGAAACTACAGAAGCCTGCTAGGGCCTTTTATACAGGGGTGGTCACTGCCGGTACTGCAGTCTAAGACCAGTTATTCCCTTAAAGGGACATACACAACAACGCCAAGTCTTGTTCACCGCCTCACCTCCTTTGCTTGCTGACCAGCAACACCTCGATTTTAAAATTCTCATCCTGGCTTTCAAATTGCTCCGTGACCTCGCCCCTCCCTCTCTCTCTCTCTCTAACCTCCTCCAGCCTTACAACCCTCCGAGATATCCGCGCTCATCCAATTCTGGCCCCTTGCACATCCCCAATTTGAATCGCTCCACCATTGGCGGCCGTGCCTTCAGCCGCCGAGGTCCTAAGCTCTGGAATTCCCTCCCTAAGCCTCACTACCTCACTCCTCCTTTAAGACACTCCATAAAATCGACCTCTGACCAAACTTTGTCACCTGTCCCAATATCTCCATGTGGCTCGCTGTCAAGTTTTGTTTGAGAACGCTCCTGTGAAGCGCTTTCGGACATTTTTATGAACTTAAAGGCGCTATATAAATGCAAGCCGTTGCTGTAGTCTACTGATGACCATAGCGCACTGGTTCTGGGCCAGGGTGAGCTGAAGAGTCATGAGGCGCTCGTTTATACTGCTAGGGGAGTCTCTGAGATGCCCAACTAGCTAATTTTTTATGGCGAAGCCTACCCATTGGAGGCGGCGTTCTTCTTCTGGAAAGGCAAACCTAAAGAAGGTGTAGCCACCGCCTTGCTCCTTGAGCTGGCCTTCCCCTGCCCGCCGGGTCTCACTTAGGGCGGCGATGTCAATGTCGAAACGTCTGAGCTCCTAGGCAATGATAGCAGTACAGCGTTCCGGTCTGTCACTGTTGGGTTGTCCATGAGGGTCCTGACGTTCCAGGTCCCGAACTTCATTTTAAAGGGGTGGAAGATGCCTGTGCGTGAATTATTTTAGCGTGAGGTGGCCGTTGCACACCAGCTACCACACGGGCTTGACAGAGCGAGGTCTTGGTCCAATGGCAAGGGGATCCAAGACGATTGGAGACCAGGCTCTGCTACAACGACCTAGCATGCACACACACAAACATACTGCTACTGTCCTCCTCCCTCCTTCCCGCAGGTCCTCTCTTCCTGGGTTTCGTAGGATGCATTGTGGTCCTCCGGACCTTGCTGTTGGCCCGTGCTGCACCTTCTCTGGACCCCAGTCCTGCTGCTGGTCCACGCTGCACCACTCCTGGGCCTTGACCTCACTGTGGGCTCGTCCTTGCTCCTGGGTCCCGGCCTCGGACATGAATGTTGTTGTCTTTCACAGCATGGTTTGAAGACCAGGACCTCAAACCCAGCACTACGCTCATGGTCTACAGAGCAGCAGTGATACCCGCCCTGCTGTATGCCTCAGAGACATGGACCATGTACAGCAGGCCCCTCAAAGTACTGGAGAGGTACCACCAACGCTGCCTCCGCAAGATCCTGCAAATCCATTGGCAGGATAGGCGCACCAACGTCAGTGTTCTTGCTCAGGCCAACATCCCCAGCATCGAAGCTTTGACCACGTTCAATCAGCTCTGATGGACGGGTCACATTGTCCGCAAGCCCGATTCGAGACTTCCAAAACAAGCGCTCTACTCGGAGCTCCGGTATGGCAAGAGGAAACGCTTCAAGGACACCCTTAAAAAGTGCAACATCCCCATCGGGACCTGGGAATCCCTGGCCCAAGACCGCACAAAGTGGAGGAGAAGCATCTGGGAAGGCGCCGAACACCTCGAGTCTCTTCGCCGGGAGCAAGCGGAAGCCAAGCGCAGGCAGCGCAAGGAGCGCACGTCAACCCAAGCCCCTTCAACCATCGTCTGCCCCACCTGTGACAGAGACTGTAGGTCCCGCATTGGACTCAGCAGTCACCTGAGAACTCATTTTTAATGTGGAAGCAAGTCATCCTCGGTTCCGAGGGACTGCCTAAGGAGAAGGGCCCCGGCCTCGGACATGAATGATGTTGTCTCTCACAGGATCAAATTAGCACAGATATTCTCGTGATCCCTGGCCCCGAACTCCACTCACGATCCACTAGATCACTGGTCTAGTGGAGAAACGTAGTCTTGACGGCAGAGGAGGTCTGGGAATTTGGGAGCTAAGTTTAAGTGAAGAGCCAGTGCTCACTGAGAACAAAGAACAGGCATGATCGGGGGATGGGCAGTGAGCTCAGGTAACTTTAACCTTGCAGCTTGAGCTTGCAGTTAGGGATAAAATGCACCCACTATTAGAGCCAGGGGAACTTAAACAGCAGAAGAGAGGAGACTGGGGGGGAAAAGAGCAAAGCATGGCAACGGATGGCCAAGGATGGCAAAAGAGCTCCCTAGGGAGCTGCCAGCACAGGAGCCATCTTTAACACCAGAGTTGGAACGGATACAGACCTCTGGGGAGGTGTGATCGGCAGAGAGGGGGTAGGGAAAGCCAACTCCAACAGTACCCTCCACCTGTCGAAATGCTTAGAACATGGCCTTGTCATAACCAACACCTTGTTCCGTCAGAGAGACAAGTACAAGGCTTCACGGCAGCACCCTCGCTCCAAGCACTGGCACCTGTTGGACTACATTATCGTCCGAGCGAGGGGCCGCAAGGATGTCCGCATCACCCGTGCCATGACAGGAGCTGACGACTGCTGGACAGACCACCGCCTAATCCGCCCTGTCACCTCCATCAATGTAGCCCCAAAACAGCGGCGGCAACAGAAACAATGCCACAGGAAAATCAACGCTGGAGCACTCAAAGACCCCGCTAAGAAGGCCCTATTCAGCCTGCGCCTCACAAACAACCTGACGACTCCCAGTGATTCAGAGACACAGAGTGCCCACAGTGCCTGGTCTGCATTCAAGGCCTCCATAATCAGCACCTGTGAAGAGACGCTCGGTCACGCAACCAGGAAACACCAAGACTGGTTCGACGAGAATGACCAGGAGATCCAGGAGCTGTTAAGCCGCAAGCGCAAAGCATTCCTGATCTGGGAACAGCAGCAGAACTCGAGAGCAAGAAAGCAGCTCTACAGACGCCTGAAGGCCGAGGTCCAACAAAAAACTTGCGACCTAAAGAACAGATGGTGGGTGGAGAAAGCGCAGGAGATCCAGCAGCTAGCCGACAACCACGATGTGTGTGGATTCTTTAGCGCAGTCATGACCACGTATGTCCCAAGCACCCAAGGCCCTACCCCACTGCGGGCCAAGAACGGAGAGGTACTCATCAAGGACAGAGAGGCAGTCAGTGCTCGCTGGAAGGAGCACTTCGAAGATCTCCTTAACCATGGCTCTGTCTTCAACGCGAATGTCCGCAACTCCATCCCACAGCATGCTACCCGCCACCATCTCAGCACAACCCCAGCCTGGCATGAGGTTGAAAAGGCCATCCAACAACTGAAGAACAACAAGGTCTCAGGAGCAGATGGAACCCCCGTCAAGGCACTAAAGCATGGCGGAGAAGCACTACTGGCACGAATTCATGAACTCATTTCTCTTATCTGGAAGGAGGCGAGCATGCCAGCGGATCTCAGAGGTGCCGTAATTGTGACCATCTTCAAGAAAGGTAACAAGTCCGATTGCGGTAATTACAGAGGAGTTTCCCTGCTGTCTGCCACAGGGAAAGTCATCGCAAGAATCCTCCTCAATCGCCTTCTCCCAGTGGCTGAAGAGCTCCTCCCAGAGTCGCAATGCAGATTCCGCCCACTAAGGGGCACAATGGACATGATCTTCACCGCATGTCAATTACAAGAGAAATGCAGGGAACAGCACCAACGGCTGTACATGGCCGTCTTTGATCTCGCAAAGGCCTTCAACACCATCAACCGTGAGCGATTATGGAGTGTCCTCCTCAAATTCGGCTGCCCTCAAAAGTTTGTCACCATCCTCCGCCTGCTTCATGACGACATGCAAGCCGTGATCCTGACCAACGGTTCCACCACAGACCCAATTCACGTACGAACCGGGGTCAAGCAAGGCTGTGTCATCGCACCAACGCTCTTCTTGATCTTCCTTGCTGCAATGCTCCATCTCACCCTCGGTAAGCTCCGTGCTGGAGTGGAGCTAATTTACAGAACAAATGGGAAAGTGTTCAACCTCCGTTGCTTCCAGTCCAGATCCAAGGTCGTCCCATCCACTGTCGTCGAATTACAGTATACAGACGACTCTTGCGTCTGCGCTCACTCGAAGGCTGAACTCCAAACCATCGTCAACACCTTCACCGAAGCGTACGAGAGCATGGGCCTTACATTAAACATCTGTAAGACAAAGGTCCTCTACCAACCTGCCCCCGCCACACAGTACCCGCCCCTCCAAAAATCCACGACAAGGCCTTGGATAATGTGGACCACTTTCCATACCTTGGGAGCCTACTATCAACAAGGGCAGACGTCGATGATGAAGTCCAACACCGCCTTCAGTGTGCCAGTGCAGCCTTCGGTCGCCTGAGGAAGAGAGTGTTTGAAGACCAGGACCTCAAACCTTGTACTAAGCTCATGGTCTACAGAGCAGCAGTGATAAACGCCCTGCTGTATGCCTCAGAGACATGGACCATGTACAGCAGGCACCTCAAAGCACTGGAGAGGTACCACCAACGCTGCCTCCGCAAGATCCTGCAAATCCATTGGCAGGATAGGTGCACCAACGTCAGTGTTCTTGCTCAGGCCAACATCCCCAGCATCGAAGCTTTGACCACGCTCGATCAGCTCCGATGGGCGGGTCACACTGTCCGCATGCCCGATACGAGACTCCCAAAACAAGCGCTCTATTCGGAGCTCCAGCACGGCAAGAGAGCCCCAGGTGGGCAGAGGAAATGCTTCAAGGACACCCTCAAAGCCACCTTGAAAAAGTGTAATATTCCCACCGACACCTGGGAATCCCTGGCCCAAGACCACACAAAGTGGAGGAGAAGCATCCGGGAAGGCGCCGAACACCTCGAGTCTCTTCGCTGGGAGCAAGCGGAAGCCAAGCGCAGGCAGCGCAAGGAGTGCACGTCAACCCAAGCACCGTCTGCCCCACCTGTGACTGAGACTGTAGGTCCCGCATTGGACTCATCAGTCACCTGAGAACTCATTTTTAGTGTGGAAGCAAGTCATCCTCGGTTCCGAGGGACTGCCTAAGAAGAAGATATTTCCTATTACGTTGGCTGTGTAAATTGTGTGCACCTTTGGTTTCCCGGTCTTATGCACTTGGGGACCGGGTCAAAGTAAAATCACTGAATATCCTCAAGACTGACACCAAGGAAGACTCTAACAAGCAAAGTGGGAATTGGTCGTGTAAGCACCCAGCTAAAGGCCAACATAAAAGCAGTTTAACTCTCTCTCTCTATTTTCATTCTCTGCTCCCACAGCCAATCAACAATTTGTGCCTTTAACGTGTTTAACTGTCCCAAGGCACTGCACAGGGATCGTTATCAAACTGACACCGAACCAAAGAAGGAGACATTAGGACAGGTGACCAAAAACTTGGTTAAAGAGATAGGTTTTAAGGAGCGTCTTAAAAAAAAAAGGAGGCGCGGAGATGTTTAGGGAGGGAATTCCAGGGCTTAGGGACCCAGGCAGCTGAAGGCACGGCCGCCAATGGTGAGGGCAGTGGAAATTGGGGGATGCGCAAGAGGTCAGAATTGGAGGAGCGCAGAGATCTCGGAGGGTTGTGGGGTTGGAAGAGGTTACAGAGATAGGGAGGTGGGGGGCGAGGCCATGGAGGGATTTGAACAGGAGGGTGAGAATTTGGAAAAATGGAGGTGCCGTGGAGCGACAGCCAATGTGGGTCAGCGAGCACAGGGGACTTGGCGAGAGTTATATGAGTTTTGGATGTTCTTCAGTTTAAGTAGGGTAGAAGATGGGAGGGCCTGCTAGGAGAACAAGGCTTCAATACTCTGAAATAACAACAGAAAATGCTGGAAAAACTCAGCAGGCCAGGCAACATCCGTGGAGAGAAAATAGAGTCAACGTTTCGGGTCAAACCCTTTGTCAAGACTCAGGGTTTTGACCTGAAACGTTGACTCTATTTTCTCTCCACGGATGTTGCCTGGCCTGCTGAGTTTTTCCAGCATTTTCTGTTGTTATTTCGGATTTCCAGCATCTGCAGTATTTTGCTATCCTCTGAACTGCGATGGGTTTGTAGATTGGGGATTTCGCTCCAACGACCTGCGTGGCTTTGAAAGTAATCCAGATGAGAAGAAAGAGACTGTTCATTTCTCACTGAGGTTATAGAATCCAGGAAGCGAGCTGCCGCCAGATGATATTTAGTTCACTCGTCTCAGAGGGAGAGCACTGTGTGAAAGAGGATGCCTTGGGCAACATCTTATGAAAGGGAATGGTGTCGACGAATCAAAGAGAGAGAAGTGTTGAAAAACTGTCTAACGCCTCCCCCCCTCTGTGTAAGGAGAGAAACTGAGAAGGGAAGGAGGGGAGGGGAGGGGAAAAGAGTTGCAAAGCCGTGCGAAACAACTAGTGATGGATTTCAGCAAATTGTGAGCTGTTGAAATGAATAACTTCACACCATCAGGAAAATAACAATCTCACGTTCAGCAAATCTCAAGGGCGCTGCTTCCAAAAAAAGTGAATAAAAAAAAAAGTTCCTTGACCTCTTCCTTAAGGGATCGAAAGTAGCAAGGGGTCCCCATTCGCCCCACCCCAGTCCAAAACAGCGGCTTGTGGTCAAAAGGAGCTAAACAGGCGTCTCTGGCGAAGTCTCTTTGCAGTCAGAGAGACAATGCCTAACTTTCTGCCGTCAGTTTTACTTTAACTTTTCCACCAACAAAAATGAATGAAATACCAAGCATTAATTTAAAAAATATATATATGCAATCCTTAAAACTGCAAGAGGTGCCTGCAAATACATTCGACACATCTTTGCCTTTGGGCAGTGAGCTTCACCACCCGCCCCCCCCCTTTACATACTTGAATGTCGTGTATTCTGCTGAATCCGTCTCGCCAAAAAAACTCCACCAGGTTACTCAAGGTGCCGGGTCCGGGCATTTCCGACAAGCTTTTCGCCCGCTGGGGTTTAGCTCCGGCCGGCGACGAATCTCCCACAAGGATCTCAGCAGCGCCCACATCTTTTGCCCCCTTCCACTGCGCCGCCTGGCTGGCTGAAGTGAGTCTTGAACTTTGGGGGAATCTGGCCGAGAGTGGAGCACGGGAGATAAATCCCTTCCCTCTGCTTCTGTTCAGCAAGATACCGAAGTGAGACATCGCTTCCCCGCCTTGTCTTCCTTCTCGCCTTGTTCCTCCTCCTCCTCGCTCTCACTCTCACTCAATGCTACAAATCTCTCTTTATCTAATAATAAGAACAAGCTCCCACATTCACTTCGTCAAATTTCTTCAGCTTCCAACTATTTCAGGATCAAGTTTCAGAAACACGCCTAGCTCCTCCCAGCTCTTTAAAGACACACTGCCCACCCACAATTTTTTTAACAACTTTTTTTTGGTCCTTTGCCTCTTTATTTTTGCCTGCCCGCACCCCCCCCCCCCCAAAACGGTCTTCACTCCTTTGCAAACCCACCGGTTCCCCTTCCTCCAGTACTTTGTCCCATTGGCTGTTCCTCACGTGCCAAGCAGTGAATGCTGGCAGGGTGATTGGGCAAAGGGGGGGTCGCAGCCGAGCCCGATCGATCCTACTCTCGCCCAACAGCCCTGCACGCACACTTCTAGCCGAACCTGCTAAAGAGCAACCAGGAGAAGGACCCAGGGCTGATCTTCACCCCACTCCCTGGCCCAGGGGTGGCTGAGGCCACTTTTTCCGACAGAGCCTTGGCCGGACTCCATCTGGAGTACTGTGTTCAGTTTTGAGCAATGAACATCAGGAAAGATGTATTGGCCTTGGATTCGCCAGAATGATACTAGGGCATAAAGGGTTAAAAAAAATTATGAGGCCAGGTTGCATAAATTTGGCTTGTGTCCCCTTGAGTTGAGAAGGTGCAGAGGGTGATCTAATCAAGGTCTTTAAAATGATGAAGGAATTTGATTCTCGTCCTTGTTTTCACATCCCTCCATGGCCTCGCCCATCCCTATCTCTGTAATCTCCTCCAGTCCTAAAAGTCTGCTCCAACTCTGGCCTCCTGAGCTGAATTCCAGAATTTTTTTAAATATTCATTCCTGGGATGTGGGTGTCGCTGGCAAAGCCAGCATTTATTGCCCATCCCTAATCACCCGTGAGAAGGTGGTGGTGAGCCACCTTCTTGAACCGCTGCAGTCCGTGTGGTGAAGGGACTCCCACAGTGCTGTTAGGGAGGGAGTTCCAGGATTTTGACCCAGCGACGATGAAGGATCGGTGATATACTTTCAAGTTAGGATGGTGTGTGACTTGGAGGGGAACTTGGAGGTGATGGTGTTCCCATGCGCCTGCTGCCCTTGTCCTTCTAGGTGGTAGAGGTCACGGGTTTGGGAAGTGCTGCTGAAGAAGTCTTGGTGAGTTGCTGCAGTGCATCTTGTAGATGGTACACACTGCAGCAACGGTACGCCGGTGGTGGAGGGAGTGAATGTTTAAGGTGGTGGATGGAGGTGCCAATCAGCAGGCTGCTTTGTCCTGGATGGTGTCGAGCTTCTTGAGTGTTGTTGGAGCTGCACTCATCCAGGTAAGTGGAGAGTATTTCATCACACTCCTGACTTGTGCCTTGTAGATGGTGGAAAGGCTTTGGGGAGTCAGGAGGTGAGACACTCGCCGCAGAATACCCAGCCTCTGACCTGCTGTTGTTGCCACAGTATTTATGTGGCTGGTCCAGTTAAGTTTCTGGTCAATGGTGACCCCCCAGGATGTTGATGGTGGGAGATTTGGCAATGATAATGCTGTGGAATGTCAAGGGGCAGTGATTAGACTCTCGCTTGTTGGAGATAGTCATTGCCTGGCACTTGTGTGGTGCAAATGTTACTTGCCACTTATCAGCCCAAGCCTGAACGTCGTCCAGGTCTTGTTGCATGTGGACATGGACTGAAGAGTTGTGAATGGCACGGAACACTGTGCAGTCATCAGCGAGCATCCCCATTTCTGACCTTATGTTGGAGGGAAGGTCATTGATGAAGCTGGTTGGGCCTAGAACACTGCCCTGAGGAACTCCTGCAGCTGTGATGATTGACCTCCAACCACCACAACCATCTTCCTTCGTGCTAGGTATGACTCCAGCCAGTGGAACTTTTTCCCCTGATTCCCATTGACTTCAGTTTTACTTGGGCTCCTTGATGCCAGACTCGGTCAAATGCTGCCTTGATGTTGAGGGCAGTCACTCTCACCACACCTCTGGAATTCAGCTCCTTTGTCCATGTTTGGACCAAGGCTGTAATGAGGTCAAAACCTGAGTTGTCTTGGAGGAACCCAAACTGGACATCACTGGGCAGGTTATTGGTGAGTAAGTGCCGCTTGATAGCGCTGTCGATGACACCTTCCATCACTTTGCTGATGATTGAGAGTAGACTGATGGGGCGGCAATTGGCCGGATTGGATTTGTCCTGCTTTTTCAGGACAGTTTTCCACATTGTCGGATAGATGCCAGTGTTGTAGCTGTACTGGAACAGCTTGGCTAGAGGCGTGACTAGTTCTGGATTACAAGTCTTCAGCACGACAGCCGGGATGTTGCCGGGGCCCATAGCCTTTGCTGTATCCAGTGTGCTCAGCCGTTTCTTGATATCATCTGGAGTGAATCGAATTGGCTGAAGACTGGCTTCTGTGATGGTGGGGACCTCAGGAGGAGGCCAATATGGATCCATCCACTCGGCACTTCTGGCTGAAGATGGTTGCAAACGCTTCAGCCTTGTCTTTTGCACTCACATGCTGGGCTCTACCATCATTGAGGATGGGGATATTCATGGAGCTTCCTCCTCCCGTTAGTTGTTTAATGGTCCACCACCATTCACAACTGGATGTGGCAGGACTGCAGAGCTTTGATCTGATCCGTTGATTGTGGGATCTCTTAGCCCTGTCTATAGCATGCTGCTACCACTTTTTAGCATGCGTGTAGTCCTGTGTTGGAGCTTCGGCACCTCATTTTTAGGTACGCCTGGTGCTGCTCCTGGCATGCTCTTCTACACTCCTTATTGAACCAGTGTTGGTCCCCTTGCTTGATGGCAATGGTAGAGTGAGGGATATGCCAGGCCATGAGGTTACAGATTGTGGTGGAATACAATTCTGCTGCTGCTGATGGCCCACAGTGCCTCATGGATGCCCAGTTTTGAGCTGCTAGATCTGTTTTGAATCTATCCCATTTAGCACGGTGGTAGTGCCACACAACACGATGGAGGGTGTCCTCAGTGTGAAGACAGGAATTCGTCTCCGCAATGGCTGTGCGGTGGTCACTGCTGCCAATACTGTCATGGACAGATGTATCTGCGACAGGTAGATTGGTGAGGACGAGGATTAAGTAGGCTTTTCCCTTGTGTTGGTTCTCTCACCACCTGTCACAGGACCAGACTGGCAGCTATCTCCTTCAGGACTCGGCCAGTAGTGGTGCTACCAAGCCACTCTTGGTGCTGGACATTGAAGTCCCCCACCCAGAGTATATTCTGTGCCCTTGTTACTCTCAGTGCTTCTTCCAAGTGGTGTTCAACATAGAAGAGTACTGATTCATCAGCTGAGGGAGAACAGATTTTTTTTTTTTTTTTTAAACGACAATCCGAAAGTTTTATGGTTACCATTACTGATACAAGCTTTTTATTCCAGATTTATTTAATTCACTGAATTTAAATTCCCCAGCTGTCATGGTGGGATTTGAACTCATGTCTAGTGGATCATTAGTCCAAGGCCACTGGATTAATAGCCCCATGACATTACCACTATGCTACCATTCTACAGCGAGTGTCTTACCTCCTGACTCCCCAAAGCCTTTCCACCATCTATAGGGCACAAGTCAGGAGTGTGATGGAATACTCTCCACTTGCCTGGATGAGTGCAGCTCCAACAACACTCAAGAAGCTTGACACCATCCAGGACAAAGCAGCTCGCTTGTTTGGCACCTCCATCCACCACCTTAAACATTCACTCCCTCCACCACCGGCGCACTGTGGCTGCAGTGTGTACCATCTACAAGATGCACTGCAGCAACTCGCCAAGGCTTCTTCGACAGCACCTCCCAAACCATGACCTCTACCACCTAGAAGGACAAGGACACACCATCCTGACTTTGAAGTATATCGCCGATCCTTCATAGTCGCTGGGCCAAAATCCTGGAACTCCCTCCCTAACAGCACGGTGGGAGCACCTTCGCCACACTGACTGCAGCGGTTCAAGAAGGCGGCACACCACCACCTTCTCGAGGGCAATTAGGGATGGGCAATAAATGCTGGCCTTGTCAGTGATGTCCACATCCCGTTAACGAATAAAAATTAAAAAAATTAATCCCTGATTATAATCGCTCCACCATTGGCGGCCGTGACTTCAGCTGCCAAGGCCCTAAGCTTTAGAATTCCCTCCCTAAATCTCTCTGCCTCTACCTCTTTTTCCTCCTTTAAGACGCTCCTTAAAACCTACATAGAACGAAAGAATGAAAGAAAACTTGCATTTATATAGCTCCTTTTCTAACCTGAGGATGTCCCAAAGTGCTTCACAGCCAATGGTGCCATGTCAAAACTCCTTAAACTTTGGAGAATGATACACTGCGGGGTAACCCAGTGTTTATAGACAACCCAGAGGTCGTGAGTTCAAATCCTGTCATGTGAAATTGAATTTCAATTTTAATGAAATTCGGTACATCTGGTAAATTTGTGAAGCGGGAAAAAAATGATTATGAAAACTGCTGGATTATCATAAAAATCCCACTGGTTCACTAATGCTTCCATCGATGAAAGCATAAAATTGCAAGAGATATTGATAGATTAAGGAACGGGCAAAACTGTGGCAAATGGATTTCGATGTAGGCAACTATGAGGTCATCCACTTTGGACCTAAAAAGGATGGATCAGCGTACTTTCTAAACGGCGTAAAGCTAGGAACAGTGGAGGTCCAAAGAGAATTAGGAGTCCATGCACATAGATCGTTAAAATGTCATGGGCGGGTACAGAAAGTAATCAAAAAGGCTAATGGAATACTGAGGGTAATATACTAGCATGGATTGAGAATTGGTTAACAGACAGAAAACAAAGAGTAGGAATAAACGGGTCTTTTTCAGGATGGCAGGCTGTGACTAGTGGGGTACCGCAAGGATCGGTGCTTGGGCCCCAGCTATTCACAATTGATATCAATGATTTGGATGAGGGGACTAAATGTAACATTTTCCAAATTTGTTGATGATACAAAGCTAGGTGGCAGTGTCAGTTGTGAAGAGGCTTAAAGGGGATCTCGACAGGCTCAGTGAGTGGACGAGAACATGGCAGATGGAATATAATGTGGATAAATGTGAAGTTATCCACTTTGGTAGAAAAAACAGAAAGGCAGAGCATTTCCTAAATGGTGAAAGATTGGGGAATGCAGATGCTCAAAGGGACCTGGGTGTCCTTGTACATGAGTCACTGAAAGTGAATGTGCAGGTGCAGCAAGCCATTAGGAAGGCAAATGGTATGCTGGCCTTCATTACAAGAGGATTTGAGTACAGGAGTAAAGAAGTCTTACTCCAATTATATAAGGCCTTGGTGAGACCACACCTGGAGTACTGTGTACAATTTTGGTCTCCTTACCTAAGGAAGGATATACTTGCCATAGAGGGAGTGCAACGAAGGTTCACGAGATTGATTCCTGGGATGGCGGGACTGTCGTACGAGAAGGGATTGAGTAAACTGGGCCTGTATTCTCTTGAATTCAGAAGAATGAGAGGGAATCTCATTGAAGCATACAAAATTATTACAGGGCTTGATAGGGTGGATGCTGGGAGAATGCTTCCCTTGGCTGGGGAGTCTAGCACCAGGGGCCACAGCCTCAGGATAAAGGGCAGGCCATTCAGGACTGATATGAGAAGAAATTTCTTCACACAGAGGGTGATGAATCTTTGGAATTCTCTACCTCAGAGGGCTGTGGAGGCTCAGTCATTGGGTATATTCAAAACAGAAGTCGATAGATTTCTGACCAGTAAGGGCATCAAGGGATATGGCGATAGGGCCGGTGAATGGAGTTGAGGCAGAAGATCAGCCATGAACTCATTGAATGGCGGAGCAGGCTCGAGGGGCCGAATGGCCTACTCCTGCTCCTATTTCTTATGTTCTTATGGCCTTTATATCTAGAGGACTAGGTGGGGGTAGAAATTATGCTACTGCAACAAAGCCCTAGTTAGATCACACCTGGAGTACTGTGTTCAGTTCTGGGATATACTGGCCTTGAGGGGAGTGCAGCATAGATTTACCAGAATGATACCTGGACTCCAAGGGTTAAATTACACAAACTAGGGTTGTATTCCCTGGAATTTAGAAGGTTAAGGGGTGATTTGATCGAAGTTTTCAAGATATTAACAGGAACTGATAGGGTAGATAGAGAGAAACTATTTCTGCTGGTTGGGATTTCTAGGACCAGGGGGCATAGTCTAAAAATTAGAGTCAGACCTTTCAGGAGTGGAATTAGGAAACACTTCTACACACAAAGGGTGGTAGAAGTTTGGAACTCTCTTCCGTAAAAGCAGTTGATGCAGGGTCAATTGTTAATTTTAAATTTGAGATTGATAGATTTTTGTTAACCAAAGATATTAAGGAATATGAGGCCAAAGGCAGGTATGTAGAGTTAGGTTGCAGATCAGCCATGATCTCACTGAATATCGGAACAGGTTCGAGGGGCTGAATGGCCGACTCCTGTTCCTATGTTCAGGGAAGGAACTCTGCCACTCCTACCTGGTTTGGCCTATGTGTGACTCCAGTCCCACACCATTTGGCTGAATCTTAAAGCCCTCAGGGCAACTAGGGATGGACAATGAGTGTGGCCCACATTTCAAGAACAAATATGAAAAAAAAGGTCAATTTCCCAAGAGAGCAGTGAAAGAAAGAAAGTCTTGCATTTATATAACGCCTTACACGACCACCGCACGTCCCAAAGTGCTTTCCAGTACTCGCTGTTGTAATGTGGGAAACGCGGCTG
Organism: Somniosus microcephalus; assembly: GCF_052327205.1. Classification (NCBI taxonomy): domain Eukaryota; kingdom Metazoa; phylum Chordata; class Chondrichthyes; order Squaliformes; family Somniosidae; genus Somniosus; species Somniosus microcephalus. The sequence continues at coordinate 320,440,268 of NC_140990.1, read as the reverse complement.
CCAATTTGCGCACAGCAAGCTCCCACTAACAGCAATGTGACAATGACCAGATAATCTGTTTTTTAGTGATGTTGGTTGAGGGATAAATATTGGCCAGGACACCGGGGAGAACTGCCCCGCTCTTCTTCGAAATAGTGCCGTGGGATCTTTTACGTCCACCCGAGAGAGCAGACGGAGCCTGCAGCACTCGCTCAGCACTGCACTGGGAGTGTCAGCCTAGATTTTTGTGCTCAAATCCCTGGAGTGGGACTTGAACCCACAACTTAACTTTCTGACTCAGAGGCGAGAGTGCGCTACCCACTGAGCCACGGCTGACACATATATAGAGGGCGGGGGGGGGAGGGAGGGAGAGAGAGAGAAAGTGTGTGAGAGAGAGAGAGAGAGAGATGGTGAAAAGCACATACAGACAAAGACAGAGAGACAAAGTGAGGCAGAGATAGGCACACATTCATGGCAGCAGGGTAGGGCGGGGGAGGGGGGGGGGCCTCGATCTGAATTTCTTCCTCTGTTGATATTCCAGGCCAAAAGAACGTGGAATCATTTAAAGAACAGCTGAATCCTGTGATCGGGGCGGATATAGGTTTGTTCTGGATGAATGAGCAGGCAAGGGTCAAGAGGCCTTTCTGACCCGTATCTCGTGAACTGCAATGCTGTGTTTTCTCTCACCTCCTGGATGACCCCGTGGCTGTCCAGGTCACCCCTGACCCTCAACCTTTATGTCACGGGCTCCTTTCAGACTGCATCAGGCAACACCGGCGGCATCTCCCAGTTGGCAGTGCACCGCTGTCTCAGGGAGGTCACCCAGGCTCTCTGCACCAGGAGGAACACCTACATCTCCGTCCCTATGGACAGAGCGAAGCAGGACGAAAGCGCACAAGGTTTCGCCCACATGGCAGGATTCCCCGGGGTGCAAGCTGCATTTGGCTGCTCCCACATTGCTTTGCGTGCTCCCCCATCACCAGCCTGCCACCTTTATCAATAGAAACAAATTCCAGTCCCTCAACGTACAGCTGGTTTGCAACCACAGGCAGCGCATCCTGCAGGTCTGTGCCCGCTCTCCCGGCAGCAGTCACGACTCGTTCATTCAGCGCCAGTCTTCTGTGCCGCCTTTATTCCAACCAGCCCGCCAAGTTACAGGCTGGCTACCGGGCGACAAGGGTTATCCCTTCTGGCCAAGGCTCACGGCTCCAGACAGGAACCCGGGTACAACCGTAGAACAGGTCTACAACGGGAGCCATGCCACCAACAAGGAACATCATCGAGCAAAGAATCGGCGTCCTCTAGCAACGCTTCCGCTGCACACCTCTGAGCGGGTATCCGGATTTATCGTCGTCTGCTGCACACTCCACAACCTCGCCGTCATGACAGACCAGCCCTCAGGAGCAGGAGGAGGAAGATGATGAGGAAGAGGAGGGGTGGAGGATGAGGAAGAGGAGGGGTGGAGGATGAAGAAGAGGAGGGGTTGAGGATGAGTGTAGTGTCCGTGTGTTGATAAAAACACTGAAGACAGGAGTTGGTTCATAGGTATTTACTAAGCAAAGTCTGGGGGGGGTTCTAACGGATATACACAATATACAGGCTTATATAGCCCGAGTGGCAATTACCGGCATTACAGCACCCCTGGGGCTCTTAAAGGCACATACACCACAATTCCTCCCCTTTTAGCTAACCAGTACATCATATTTTAAGTAATTATTAATTACATGTTATAAGCAAAATAATATACATTGCTGTAGTTAATTAATTATAAGTTAGTCTCTCAGGAGGCTTCCTGACTCGGTCCGGATAACGCCTCGGGGGTGTAGTAGTTTCTGGTGGTGTAGTAGGTTCTTCTGGCAAGGCTGATTCGGCTTGAATGCCAGTGTCGGGTTCATCGGGTTCCAGTATCACCGGATCGGAGGTAGATATGGGTATCTCTACTTCATCGTTAGATGTATAGAGTTGTGGTGTAGGTTGTCCCTTTTCAGATGACTTTATGATTTGGTCAGCATGGCGCCTTATTATGCTTTCTCCGATGTCCACGGTATACATCAGTGGTCCTAGTCGTGTGCAGATAGTTCCAGGCTGCCATTTCTCAGTACGGTAGTCCCGGGCCAAAACTTGTTGACCTATCTGGAAGGTTCTAGTTGGCCTTTCATTCATGCCTTGAAACTGCCGGTTCTCCACGTCCCTTCTGATGTTGGGCTTGACCAAATCCAGCTGGCATCTTAGGTTTCTATTGAAGAACATCATGGCGGGAGTTTGGTTGGTAACCATATGTGTTGCATTCCTGTATGCGAATAAGAAGTTATCCACCTTGTGCTGAAGTTTTATGTCTTCATTACCCATGGCCTTTATGGCCTTCTTGAAGGTCTGGACAAACCTTTCAGCCAATCCATTGGTGGCGGGATGGTATGGGGCGAACGTGTAGTGCTTAACCCCATTGTTTTTTAAGAACTTTCTGAATTCTTCGGACACAAATTGCGGTCCATTATCAGAACATATCTGTTCCGGCAGCCCATTCCTGGCAAATATGGTCCTTAATACTGTGATGGCTTTTTCCGTGGTGGTGGAGGACATCTTTATTACCTCCGGCCACTTGGAGTGTGCATCAACCGCGATTAAGAACATTGAGTCCATAAATGGACCAGCAAAGTCGATGTGCACCCTTTGCCAGGGAGATGAGGGCCACTCCCATGGATGTAGAGGGGCTTGTGGTGGAGCGTTTTGGACCTTCTGGCATCCTAGGCAGCTCTTGGTCATTTCTTCGATGTCTCCATCGATACCTGGCCACCATACAAACGCCCTAGCTAGGTTCTTCATTTTCACTCCACCCAGATGCCCCTCATGAAGCTCCTTTAGCACTTTATCCTGGAGTTTGGGTGGAATCACCACTCTGGATCCACACATCAAGGTTCCTCGGCACACTGACAGCTGTTCTCTTCTTTGCGAGAATGCTGGCAACAGTGGTTCGCCATGTGCTGGCCATCCCTTCACTGTTAAATCGTAGACCCATGAGAAAGTTGGGTCATTTCTCATCTCCCTTTCAATGGCAGAATTTGTCACTGGTAGACATTCTACTATGGTAGAGTGGAACATCTCTACTGGGTCTACTGTAGGTGCCTCTTCTACCGTTGGCAACGGTAGGCGCGATAAACCGTCAGCATTCCCATGCTGTTTTGACCCTTTGTATTCTATGTTGTATTGGTGTGCCCCTAGAAAAAGGGACCACCTCTGTAGCCTTTGCGCTGTCATAATGGGAACACCTTTTTTAGGGTTGAATATGGAGATGAGGGGTTGATGGTCAGTCAACAAGGTAAATTTTTGTCCGTGTAGGTAATGGTTGAATTTCTTCACTCCCCATACCAGGCTGAGTGCTTCCCTGTCGATTTGGGCATAGTTACGCTCAGCTGAGTTTAATGAGCGTGACGCAAAAGCTATCGGCCGTTCTGAGCCATCAGGGAATTTATGGGATAATACTGCTCCTATGCCGTAAGGGGATACATTGCACGCCAGTCTGATTGGCAGTGATGGGTTGTAATGAGCCAAAACTTCTTCGGATGTGATTAAGTCTTTGCATTTATGGAAGGCACGTTTACAGTCTTCGTTCCATTTCCAAATCACTCCTGTTTGTAGAAGTTCATTAAGAGGGTGTAGAAGAGTTGATAAGTTCGGTAAAAATTTATGATAGTAATTTATTAATCCCAGGAACGACCTTAATTGTGAAACATTTTCAGGTGCTGGGGCTTTTATAACCGCTTCAATTTTTTCAGGTGACTTATGCAACCCTTCATTATTAATTATGTGGCCACAATATGATGTCTTGGAAAAATTCGCACTTGGGGCGATTCGCTTGTAGGCCCCGTTCTTTCAGCCTAGTGAGCACCTGCTCCAAATTGGCAAGGTGCTCGTTGTCATTTTCTCCTGTTACAAGGATGTCGTCTAGGTAGCATTGAGTCCCCGGAATCCCTTGCAGGACTTGCTCCATAGCTCTTTGCCAGATAGCTGGAGCTGATGCTACTCCAAAAACCAGTCGATTGTACTGGTACAGGCCTTTGTGTGTGTTTATCGTGAGATACTTTTTAGAGGCCTCCTCAACCTCCATCTGTAGATATGCCTGTGCCAAGTCAATTTTGGTGAAACGTTTCCCTCCGGATAGTGAGGCGAAAATATCTTCTATCCTCGGAAGAGGATACTGTACTGTGTGAAGGACCGGGTTTACAGTCACCTTGAAGTCACCACAGATGTGAATTTTTCTGTGTTCTTCAGATTTATCTTTATTCAATGCTTTTTTCATGACTGGAACGATGGGTGTTGCCCATTCGCTCCAATCTATTTTGGATAATACGCCTGCTTTTTCCAAATTCTCCAGCTCTGCCTCGACTGCTGGACGTATTGCGTATGGCACCGGTCTTGCCTTAAAAAATTTGGGAATTGCTGCATCTTCCACTTTTATTGAGGCGGTGATGCCTTTCAAGGTTCCTAGTTTCTCTTGAAACACTTCTTTGGCGTTGGCCAAGATGTCTTTTAATCGTTCAGGTATGATGTCATCATTGTTTTTTACCTTACTGGTCACCGTCAGTGCCTGAATGGAGTGCCAATCTAAATGCATCTTCCTGATCCATTCACGTCCCAACAACGGTGGACCACCATCTTGTAGAATGTATAAATACAACTTTTGTATTTCTTTGCCGTTGTATACAACAGGCACCCTTATTTTTCCTTTGGGGTATACTTTCTGCCCCGTATATGTTTTTAAGATAATGGATGTGTCTTTTAGAGGTATATGCGAAAATAGCCTCTCGTAATCCCGTCGATTTATTACGGTTAGAGCTGATCCTGTATCTAGCTCCATTTTAACTGGGGACCCTGCTATTGTGACGGTAACCCAAATGGTTTGGTAATCATCTTTGGCAAGTACATTATGTAATTTGAGACAGCTTAGTCTCTTGTTTTCGAAGTCGCTATCGCTCTTCTGGTCTTCGGAGCTACTGTCTGTCATCATTTGTACCTTCCTGTACTTTTCTTTATTGATTTTTTTTTTCTGCCAGTGGATTTATTTTGTCCAGATCGGCATACCCGTGCAATGTGTCCAATCTTTCCGCATTGCCTGCATGCTTTGTCCTTGAACCAGCTGTCCCTCTGGTTATGGGTGGATCTGCCGCAGCGATAACATCTTTCGAAACCCCGTGTCATTTCATGGGTGCCGCAGTCCTGTGTCTTTTGTTGTATCTCTGCAGCTCCTTTTGCTGCTGCTTCGTATGATACAGCCATACTGAAAGCTTTGTCCAATGTTAAATCTTTTTCAGAAAGCAGTCTTTTTTGTGTTCCTTCACTTAAGAGACCGCAAACGAATTTGTCTCGAAGATAATCTGATAGTCCTGCCCCGAATTGGCAGTACTTTGATAGCTTTCTTAATTCGGTTAGATAATCAGCATTACTTTCATTCTTGTGTTGATTTCTCTTGAAGAACTTGAATCGTTCCGCTATCAGCAGCGGTGTTGGGTTTAAGTGCTCCTGCAGGGTATCAACAATTTCTTTAAAATTCTTGTCCTTTTGTTTGGCTGGAGTGATTAAATTTCGTAACAGCCCGTATGTCTTTGCGCCCATTAAGTTCAGAAGTACTGAAGCTTTTTTTTCATCTTCTATTCCATTTGCAGTGCAATATACCTCTACTCTTTCCACGTATGTGGTCCAATCCTCTATTTCGCTATCAAAAGCATCAATATTGCCAGACTTAGACATTTCAGAAAAGATATGGCGCTTCCCGCGCTTTTTTTTCTTTCCTGTAGCAAAGATATGGCGCTTCCCGCGCTTTCCCGCTGCTGCTGCCAATAACAACGCTGTTTACTGCGGTTTCCGTTCTCTTTTTTTTTTTAATTTACTGTTGGAGACTCGTTCCCGCCGGAGGTCTGAACGCTGACCTGCTTGCCGCGCCGGCCGTCTCCCGAGTGCTCCCTCCCAGTCCGTTATTGCTTGCCTCCGATTTCGCTGCCTGTCTCAGCTGTAGAGCCAGCCGCTGGAGCCCCAGCCTGACGCCCAGGAAGGATTAGCGCAGTGCCTGCCACCAGCTTGGCCAGCTGGTGAAACCACAGCTTCTCTCACTTCCTTGAGTCTTCTGGACGCCCGAGGAATCGATGTCCTTGAGCTGCTGCCGAATTGCAGGTAAGTCCGTTTCCACTTCGTCGCCACTGTAGTGTCCGTGTGTTGATAAAGACACTGAAGACAGGAGTTGGTTCATAGGTATTTACTAAGCAAAGTCTGGGGGGGCGTTCTAACGGATATACACAATATACAGGCTTATATAGCCCGAGTGGCAATTACCGGCATTACAGCACACCTGGGGCTCTTAAAGGCACATACACCACAATTAGGAAGAGGAGGGGTGGAGGATGAGGAAGAGGGGGTGGAGGATGAGGAAGAGGAGGAGGAAGATGAAGAAGAGAAGGGATGGAGAAGGATGAGGAAGAGGAGGGAGCGCATAACAGAATGAGACAGAGGATGAGGAAGAAGAGGAGGAAGAGGATGAGGGAAAGGATGAGGAAGAGGAAGAAGAGGAGGAGGATGAAGAGGATAAGGAAGAGGAGGAGGAAGAGGATAAGGAAGAGGAGGAGGAAGAGGATGAGGAAGAAGAGGGAGCGAGTAAGAGATTGAGGCAGAGGTTGAGGAAGAAGAGGATGAGGAAGAGGAGGAGCAGAGGCAGTGACCACGCAAGCCCTTATCGGCCCAGGCTCACAGAGACCAGCTGATCGAGGAGGGCTTAAACTAAATCAGCCCCTCCCATTCTCCAATCACCAACAGTGCCACAATCCTTAACACTCTTCTCATAATCACCGTCCGATTGCCTTCCTTCATTCCAAACTTATGGGTCTTGCCCTCACCTCACTACAAAGACAAACACCAACACCAAATCCAGGTCAAAAAACAAATTGATCAAACAAATCCTGTCTGAATTGTTTATAAAAAAAATGATTATTCACCCTTGTGCAAGCCCTCAGTGCCTGTGTTGTGTACTTGCTTTCCTGTCCTGATGAGGTGTTTCCCCAGTGACTAGAGATGGGGAAGTAGAAGGCTGTTGAGTTTCCACTGAGGGCACTTCCGGTGGCCTTGGAGGTCGACCTCGAGGAGCTCAGGACCTAGAGGGCTCGGCTGCGGACTGCCGCATCTCGGTCTGGACTGCGTCTGTCTGGGCCAGCTGGCTGAGTGGCACCAGCAAGGGCACTGACGGGGTGTCTGTCGGGGGGAGCAGCCATACTGCCATCCTGAGAGGGGACACCAGCTGCTTCCCCCATGGAACCAAGGCCAGACCCCTAGGGGTAGCGCCTCAGCGCTCCCAGGGCTCTGCTGGAGTGCAGACTGCAGGGGTGATGTTACACCCTGGAAGCCCCTTCCACCAGAGGTGCCCAACGCCAAGATGGCAGCCATCTAAGCTTCCATGGTAACAGTTTGCGACACAATTTTGAAGAAGAGCAGGGGAGTTCGCCCCGGTGTGCTGGCCAACATTTATCCCTCAATCAACACCTAAAACCACAGATTATCTGGTCACTACTTGATTGCTGTTTGTGGGAGCTTGCTGTGTGCAAATTGGCTGCCTCGTTTCCTACATTACAACAGTGACTACACTTCAAAAAAAGCACTTCATTGGCTGTAAAGCGAGCTGGGACGTCCTGGGGTTGTGAAAGCCGCGATAGTAAATGCAAGACTTCCTTGTTAATAATGGGAAACCAAAACTCCAAAAAGAAGATATAAAATTCTCTTGCCGCCTTCGCCAAAACATCTGGCCGTCAGGATTTACTCTTCTGGTCAGAGGATCTGCTGACATACCACAGGGCGCCCGTGGCGGAAGGGTGAGGGGAGGTGCTGGTCGCTCTGGCTGCCTGGCCTCTCTTCCGCGGCCTTGTCCGCACCTGGGTGGCCCTGGCAAGGGAGCATGCGGTTCCCCCTGGTGCACTCCAGACATCCCGCGACCAGGGGGCACTGCAGGGACCGGGCTGTTTGGTGGAAGTTATTATTTAGGCCGATGCGTTTCCTTTTTCCTTTATGGTTGAAGGTTTTTTTATTGTTTGCGCCACTTTATTTGGTTTTTAGTTGATGATGTCTCCTGATTTGTTGTTTTGGAAAAGGCGTAGCACACGGGGGAATCTTTGCAAGACCTCGTACTCTCAGCAGGGCCTTGCTCACAGCGGGTGGAGAGCCAGAAAACTGTGGGGCAGGACACTCGCAATATCGTAATCCTCACCTATCACTCCACGTATGGGTTCCCCTGGGGGAGTGTGGGGGTCTCCTGGGGGAGTGTGGGGTCTCCTGGGGGAGTGTGGGGTCTCGGGGGGGAGTGTGGGGTCTCCGGGGGGGAGTGTGGGGTCTCGGGGGGGGAGTGTGGGGTCTCGGGGGGGGAGTGTGGGGTCTCCGGGGGGGAGTGTGGGGTCTCCGGGGGGAGTGTGGGGTCTCGGGGGGGAGTGTGGGGTCTCCGGGAGGGAGTGTGGGGTCTTGGGGGGGAGTGTGGGGGTCTCAGGGGGAGTGTGGGGTCTCCTGGGGCAGTGTGGGGGTCTCGGGGGGGAGTGTAGGGGTCTCAGGGGGAGTGTGAGGTCTCCTGGGGGAGTGTGGGGTCTCCTGGGGGGTGTGGGGGTCTCGGGGGGGAGTGTGGTATCTCCGGGGGGAGTGTGGGGGGGCTGGGGGGAGTGTGGGGTCTCCGGGGGGAGTGTGGGGTGTCCTGGGGGAGTATGGGGTCTCCGGGGGGAGTGTGGGGGTCTCCGGGGGGAGTGTGGGGGTCTCCGGGGGTAGTGTGTGGTGTCTCTGGGGGGAGTGTGGGGTCTCCGGGGGGAGTGCGGGGTCTCCGGGGGGAGTATGGAGTCCCCTCTTGCAAAACTTACCCCTGTAGTGTATGTACTTTGCAGAAGGAACAATATTCTGCAGCCCCTGTATACTGCAGTAGCAGTAGTGACCACCCCTGTATATAAGCCTGCGTAGTAACTTGCATAGTAGTTCCAGTTTGTCTCCACTCAGTAAAGACCTGTTGTAACAAACTCCTGCAGTCCGTGTCTCAATTACACACGGACATAATACTGGCGACGAGCAGATCCGAACTTACCTACAGTTCTGCACCACCTCATGGGGGTCCATCCCTGAAGCGAAGTTGTTAGAGGTCGAGGCCAGAAGGAAGAAAGACAAAAAAAAGAAACAGAAGAAACGGGCGTCGACCGTGGGCAACCGCCTCTGATTCATCGGAGTTGAAGATTTGCAGGAGAGGCTGTCGAGAGCGGGGCTTGGTTATCCTGTCTATGGTGTTCCAGCTAATCGGGCTGGTGGCAGGTAGTACACTGATCCTTCCTGGGCTGCGGCGGGCTAGAGCTCGATCGGGTGGCTTTTCAACGGGGCCGAGCAGCGTTGTCGGGAAGAGGAGAGAACGAGAGAGGGTGGAGCACACAGGGCGCGGCCGGTGCTACGAAGCCGGGCAGCGTACAGACCCGAGAAGAGGGAGGAAAGTGTCCCGTAGGGTTGCTCTGACGACGGGAAAATAAAAGAAATTAGAAGCGCAGAAAGCCGCGAGGAGCTGCAGTTTGCCACGGGAACCGCGGAGAGCGGCGTTAGCAGCAGCGCGGGGGGGAAGTGCGCGAAGACCATAGGGCGTCGCCATCAAGGCATAAAACGCCAGCAACAGCGCTAGCAGCAGCGGAGAAGACGGAAAGCGCGGGAGGTGCCATCTTAATCCAGCGGGGAAGAAGGCAAAGCGTGGGAGGCGCCATTTTGTTCAATCGGGGAAGAAGGCAAAGCGCGGAAGGCGCCATCTTAGATTTCCAAGATGCCGAAGACTGGCAATATCACTGCCTTCGATAATGCAATAGAAGACTGGACCACGTATGTGGAAAGAGTCGAAGTATATTGCAAGGCAAACGAAGTAGCCGATGAGAAAAAGGCATCGGTACTACTAAACTTAATGGGCGCAAGAACGTACGGCCTATTGCGGAACCTGATCACTCCAGCCAAACCGATGGCGAAGAGTTTTAACGAAATTGTTGATATCCTACAGGAACACCTAAACCCTACACCGCTGCTGATAGCAGAAAGATTTAAATTCCACAGGAGAAATCAGCATAAAGATGAGAGCAATGCTGATTACCTTACGGAACTACGCAAGCTATCACAGCACTGCCAGTTCGGAGCAGGACTGACAGATACTCTACGGGACAAATTTGTCTGTGGACTCCTGAGTGAAGGAACCCAGAAGAGGTTACTCTCAGAGAAAGAGCTGACGCTAGATAAGGCTTTCAGCGTGGCAGTATCGTATGAAGCAGCAGCAAGGGGAGCTGCAGAAATACAGCAAAAGCCACAGGAATACGGCACCCACGAAATGACACGGGGATTTGAAAAATGTTATCGCTGCGGCAGAACAACCCATGACCAGAAGGACTGCTGGTCCAAGGACAAAATATGCAGGCAATGCGGAAAGATGGGGCACATTGCACGAGTTTGCAGGTCTGGGAAGAAGACTAATGACAACAAAAAGGCTACTAAGGAACAGTACAGGAAAGTACAAAAGATGACGGGCAGTAGTTCCGAAGACCAGAAGAGCAATAGTGAATCCGGGAACAAGAGACTAAGCTGTCTCAAACTTCACAACGTAATCGCAAAAGAGGATCACCGAACCATGTGGGTCACCCTCACGATAGCAGGGTCCCAGGTCAAAATGGAATTGGATACAGGATCAGCCCTGACCGTCATGAATCGACGAGACTACGAGCGGCTATTCTCACACATACCCTTGAAAGAGACATCCATTGTCTTGAAGACGAAAACAGGGCAGAAAGTATACCCCAGAGGGAAAATAAGGGTGCCTGTCGAATACAACGGCAAGGAAATACAGAAATTGTATCTGTACTTACTGCAAGATGGTGGACCACCGTTATTGGGATGTGAATGGATCAGAAACATAAGTTTAGACTGGCGCTCCATTCAGGCACTGACGATGGCTGGTAAAAAGGATGACGACGTCACACCTGGACGATTGTCAAAAATCTTAGCTAACGCCAAAGAGGTATTTCAGCAAGAACTGGGAACTCTTAAAGGCGTAACCGCCTCGATAAAAATAGAAGAGAATGCAATTCCCAAGTTTTTCAAAGCAAGACCGGTACCGTATGCAATTCGCCCAGCCGTCGAGGCAGAGCTGGAGAATCTGGAGAATGCAGGCGTGTTATCTAAGGTAGACTGGAGCGAGTGGGCGACACCCATCATTCCTGTCATGAAGAAAACGTTAAACAATAAGTCTGAGGAGCCAAGGAAGGTTCGCATCTGTGGGGACTTCAAGGTGACGGTGAACCCAGTCCTTCACACAGTACAATACCCTTTCCCGAGGATAGAAGATATTTTCGCCTCACTATCTGGAGGGAAGCGTTTTACAAAAATTGACCTAGCACAAGCATATTTGCAGATGGAGGTTGAAGAATCCTCTAGGAAGTATCTCACGATAAACACTCACAAAGGTCTTTACCAGTATAATCAACTGGTATTCGGAGTAGCATCAGCTCCGGCGATATGGCAAAGAGCGATGGAACAAGTCCTGCAAGGGATTCCGGGGACTCAGTGTTACTTGGACGACATCCTAGTGACAGGTGAAGATGACAGTGAACACCTTGCCAACCTAGAGCAGGTGCTCACTAGACTAAGAGAACATGGGCTACGAGCCAATCGCCCCAAGTGCGAGTTTTTTAAGAAACAGATATCGTATTGTGGCCACGTGATTGATGAAGAGGGGTTACATAAGTCCCCTGACAAAATTGAAGCGGTGGTTAAGGCTCCAACACCTGACAATGTGTCGCAACTGAGGTCATTCCTCGGATTGGTGAATTACTACCATAAGTTTTTGCCGAATTTGTCCACAATTCTACACCCACTGAACACCCTACTACAAACTGGAGTAGCATGGAAATGGAGCGATGAATGTAAGCGGGCCTTTCAGAAGAGTAAAGACCTAATCACTTCAAGAGAAGTATTGGCTCACTACAACCCATCACTACCGATAAGACTGGCGTGTGATGCGTCTCCCTACGGCATTGGAGCGGTACTGTCACATAAATTCCTTGATGGTTCAGAGAGGCCGATAGCTTTTGCGTCACACTCGTTAACTTCAGCCAAGCGTAACTACGCCCAGATTGACAGAAAGGCCCTCAGCCTGGTGTGGGGGGTGAAGAAGTTCAATCACTACCTGCACGGTCAGAAATTTACTCTACTAACTGATCATCAACCTCTTGTCTCCATTTTCAACCCTCAGAAGGGCGTCCCGATAATGACAGCACAATGGCTACAGAGGTGGTCCCTTTTCCTAGGGGCACACCAATATGACATCGAGTACAAAGGAACTAAACAGCATGGGAATGCTGATGGATTGTCGCGCCTATCATTGCCAATGGTGGAAGAAGCACCTGCAGTGGATCCTGTGGAGATATTCCACTCGACTATAGTCGAATGTCTACCTGTGTCGAATGCAAACATAGAAAAGGAAACACAAAATGACCCGACACTCTCCTGGGTCTATGGTTTAATGGTGAAGGGATGGCCAGCACATGGCGAACCACTGTTGCCAGCATTCTCGCCGAGAAGAGAACAGCTGTCAGTGTGCAGAGGAACCTTGATGTGTGGATCCAGAGTAGTCATTCCACCCAAATTGAAGGATAGAGTGCTCAATGAGCTTCATGAGGGTCATCTGGGAGGGGTAAAAATGAAGAACATAGCCAGAGCATTTGTGTGGTGGCCGGGAATCGATAGAGAAATCGAAGGGATGACCAAGAACTGTACAGGATGCCAGAAGGTCCAAAACGCCCCACCACAAGCCCCTCTACATCCATGGGAGTGGCCCTCATCTCCATGGCAAAGGGTGCACATTGATTTTATGGACTCGATGTTTTTAATTGCGGTGGATGCACATTCAAAGTGGCCAGAGGTAATAAAAATGTCCTCAACCACCACAGAAAAAACTATCACAGTCTTACGAACCATATTCGCCAGAAATGGGCTGCCTGAACAGATTTGCTCCGACAATGGACCACAGTTTGTGTCTGAAGAGTTCCGGAGGTTCTTAAAGAAACACATCCGCCCCATATCATCCAGCCACCAATGGATTGGCTGAGAGGTTCGTTCAAACATTCAAGAAGGCTTTCAAGGCAATGTGTAATGAAGACATACCCCTACAACACAAGGTGGATAACTTCTTGTTTGCCTACCGGAATGCGACACATGCGGTTACCAACCAAACTCCAGCCATGATGTTCTTCAATCGAAGACTACGATGCCGCTTGGATTTGGTTAAGCCAAACATCAGAAGAGATGTGGAGAACAGGCAGTTTCAGAATATGAATGAAAGGCCGACCAGGAGTTTTAAGATAGGTCAACCAGTTTTGGCCCGGGACTACCGCACAGAGAAATGGCAGCCAGGAACGATCTGCACATGGCAAGGACCCCTAATGTATACCGTGGATGTTGGAGAGAGCATTGTAAGACGCCATGCTGACCAGATTCTAGAGTCACTGGAAAACGTCAATTCCACACCACGATCCGATACACCTGGTGATGAAACCGAAGTACCAATTGCATCTACCTCAGAATCGGTGATATTGGAAGCAGACGAACCAAACAACGACATTGATCCCGAATCAACTTTGCCAGAAGAACCTGATACCCCAAAGAGCCGTTATCCAGACAGAATCAGGAAGCCTCCTCAAAGACTGAACTTATAATTGCTTAACTTCAGCTAATGTATCTAGCAACTGTAATTGTAAATATGTTATTTAATTATTAATTGAATGTTATGTACTATTTAGCTAAAAGGGGAGGAATTGTAGTGTATGAACTTTGCAGAAGGAACTATATTCTGCAGCCCCTGTATACTGCAGTACCAGTAGTGACCACCCCTGTATATAAGCCTGCGTAGTAACTTGCATAGTAGTTCCAGTTTGTCTCCACTCAGTAAAGACCTGTTGTAACCAGCTCCTGCAGTCCGTGTCTCAATTACACACGGACATAATAACCCCCATGTTTAAATTCAGGGCTTTCTTCCAGACCTCCCTCCTGACTTGAATGTCGGTGCAGTCTCTCCAGGATTTCACTCCTTTAAATGAACCCTTTCTCTGCTCTTCTTGTTGACGGGCTCTCTATCTCGGAGACAGGATCAGAATGGATCAATTCGCTCCCATCATTCAGAATCACAGACCCCCTGCAGCACAGAAGGAGCTACGAATTAGTCCCACTCTCCCGCTCTTTCCCCATAGCCCTGCTCATTATTCCTGTATAAGTAGCTCCGAATTTCCTTTTGAAGGTTACTATTGAGTCTGTTTCCGCCGCCCTTTCAGGCAGATCATAACAACTCACTGCGTAAAAAAAAATTTAAAAATTTTCCTCAGCTCCCCCGTGGATTTTTTTGCCAATTACATTAAATCTGTGTCCTCTGGCTACTGACCCTTCTGCCAAATGGGAACAGTTTCTCTTTATTTACTCCCTTCGGAACACAACACAAAATAAATGCGCAATGGAGTTGCGGCAAAGATCAGGCTTGACCTAGAGGGGCTGAATGGCCTACTCCTCCTGTTCCTGTGGTCTCACGTTTCCTAATGCAAAATTTCAAATGCAAGGTTTCGTGTCACGTCTGGCTAGAAATCGAAGGGTTCAGGTTTCTCCTGCGACAGTGACTCAGGACGACGGCAAACTTACAAAAACTTATAAAATTCTGACAGGACTGGACAGACTAGATGCAGGAAGGATGTTCCCAATGGCCGGGGAGTCCAGAACCAGGGGTCACAGTCTAAGGATAAAGGGTAAGCCATTTAGGACAGAGATGAGGAGGAATTTCTTCACCCAGAGAGTGCTGAACCTGTGGAATTCTCTACCACAGAAGGCAGTAGAGGCCAATTCATTAAATATATTCAAGAAGGAGTTGGATATATTTCTTAAGGCTAAAGGGATCAAGGGGTATGGGGAGAAAGCAGGGACAGGGTACTGAATTTGGATGATCAGCCATGATCTCATTGAATGGCGGAGCAGGCTCGGGGGGCCGAATGGCCTACTCCTGCTCCTATCTTCTATGTTTCTATGTAATGAAACTCTCAGATCAGGGGAAGTTTGAAGCCCTGTTGGTTCAAGGAGCCGAGCATTTGGTGAGTAGAGATTAGTGAGACACAAGGCTGCTTTTGGCATCTGATAGAAGGACACGCCATCAAAAGGGGAATTGTGTGCTTCATCCATCGCCCCCTGCGCTCGCAGACCTACATTGGCTCCCGCTCCGGCAACGCCTCGATTTTAAAATTCTCATCCTTGTTTTCAAATCCCGCCATGGTCCTCGCCCCCTCCCTCTCTCTGTGGCCCCCCTCCAGCCCTACGACCCTCCGAGATCTCTGCGCTCCTCCAATTCTGGCCTCTTGCGCATCCCCCCACTTCCTTCGCGCCACCTTTGGTGGCCATGCCTTCAGCTGCCGGGGCCCTAAGCTCTGGAATTCGCTCCCTAAACCTCTCTGCCTCTCTCTTTCCTCCTTTAAAACGCTCCTTAAATCCTACCTCTTTGACCAAGCTTTTGGTACCCTGCCCTAATATCTCCTTGAGTGGCTCGGTGTCAAATTTTGTTTGATAATCACTCCTGTGAAGCGCCTTGGAACGTTTTACCACGTTAATGGCGCTATATAAATGCAAGTTGTTGTTGTGTAAACGTGGCCAGTAATGGATGTCTGTGCATTTCGTAAGCGCAGAAGATGCCGGTGCAATCTTACTGGAGCGTCGTGTGATTTTTACTCTAGTTTTATTTGATTGGAGTTTTTTGTGTGTTGGGGTGGGCGGGTGGTGGGGAGCTGTGGTGCCAGTGTTATCTTTTACATATATATGAGAATATACAGAAGACCTCGCGTTGGGGGCTCAGATGTAATTAGTTGTTTGCACACCTTCGACCAGCAGGTGGCGGCACACCCACATCTTTCTGTAGACTTGCCCAGAGTGGATGGAGACTTGGCTAAAAGTTGCTTATTTACCGATTGTCTCGGATTAAAACATCTGGTGCTGCGATACTTTCAATCCAATAAGTTGATATTTACACGATACAAGGAAGTAACAAAACAACCCCTCGCCCCAAAGGGCCACAACTCGGTGTTCGCCTACATTACAACAGTGACTACACTTCAAAAAGTACTTCATTGGCTGTAAAGCGCTTTGAGACGTCCTGAGGTTGTGAAAGGTGCTGTATAAATGCCAGCCTTTCTTTCTTTCTAGCCGTGGCTCAGTGGGTAGCACACCTCGCCTCATGAGTCAGAAGGTTGTGGGTTCAAGTCCCACTCCATAGACTTGAGCACAAAAATCTAGGCTGACACTCCAGTGCAGTGCTGAGGGAGTGCTGCACTGTCGGAGGTGCCGTCTTTCAGATGAGACGTTAAACCGAGGCCCCGTCTGCTCTCTCAGGTGGATGTAAAAGATCCCACGGCATTATTTTGAAGAAGAGCAGGGGGAGTTATCCCCGGTGTCCTAGACCAATATTTATCCCTTAATCAACATCACTAAAAAAACAGATTGTTTGGTCATTACCACATTGCTGTTTGTGGGAGCTTGCTGTGCGCAAATTGGCTGCCGCGTTTCCTACATTACAACAGTGACTACACTTCAAAAAGTGCTTCATTGGCTGTAAAGCGATTTGGGACAACCGGTGGTCGTGAAAGGCGCTATAGAAATGCAGAGACTTGAGCATAAAATCCAGGCTGACACTCCCAGTGCAGTACTGAGGGAGCGCTGCATTGTTGGAGGTGCCGACTTTCAGATGAGATATTAAACCGAGGCCTCATCTGTCCTCTCAGACGCATGTAAAAGATCCCATGGTACTATTTCGAAGAAGTGAAGGGGGGTTCCCGCTTGGGTCCTGGCCAGCTGATATCACTAAAAAAAAACCCAGATATTATCAGTCCTTTATACTGTTTGTGGGAACTTGCTGTGCGCAAGTTGCCTGCCGCATTTCCTACATTACAACAGCAACTACACTTCTAAAAGTACTTCATTGGCTGTAAAGCGCTTTGGGACATCCTGAGGTCGTTATATAAATGCAAACAATGTTCCCATTAATTTTTTGGGGGCGGGTGGCCCCTTTAAAGGGCTGTGCGGACCATTCAAAATACCGCGCCTGCGCAGTTTCTCCTATTTTAGAAGCCGGTGAGCCGGCTGTGCGGGAGCTGCAGAGCGCTGCATGGCCCCGTGGCTTAAAGGGAACGTTGAATGCCCGTCTTTCTTTTTATCTTCCTTGTTCTCTAGGATACAAAGGTATCGCCCATCCTGTGTCCTGTTAACGAAATATCAGCATTTCAAGCTGTGGTGGTTTGGGTTGTCCACAAGATTGATTCCTGGGATGAGAGAGGGTTGTCCTATGAGGAGAGATTGAGTAGATTGGGTCTATATCCTCTGGAGTTTAGAAGAATGAGAGGTGATCTCATTGAAACATACAAGATTCTGAGGGGGATTGACAGGGTAGATGCTGAGAGGTTGTTTCCCCTGGCTGGAGAGTCTGGAACTAAAAGTCATATCCTATGGCCCAGAAATTCGGGTCCCCACGGGCGAGTACGCGCTGTGTACTCACCCGTAGGGCCAACGGAAGTGCCGGTTTCGTGCATGCACTGCGCATGCGCTGGAAACCGGAACTTCCGTTCTCTTGAAGGAAGGGGTTCGAAGGTCAAACGCATGCGCCGGAGAGGCAGCGCGTAGACCTGGAACTTCCGCTTTTTTCACAGGTTTTTCAGTGCGGGTAAGTCTCCAGCAGCTGCGCGTGAAAAAAGCAGGCACAGGGCCTGCTTTTAACAAGGTAAGTGGTGAAGTAAGTAAAATTAAAACATTTTTTCCACAGGTTTAACATTTTAAAATACTTTAAAGGAAGGTAAGTTTATTTTTAGCCCCGTTAAAAACTTTAATTAATTTTTTCAAAAATTTAAATTTTTGTTTAAAATAGTTAATTTATGTAATTTATAGTTATTTTAAAAATGTGATTTAAAAAAAAATGTATTTGAAGTTTTACTTAGGTTTTGGGGTCGATTTCTATTTATAGATTTGACAGGTCTTCCTGTCAAATCTATGAATGGAGATTCCCTGCTCCGATTGGCTCTCCATGGCCCACGTGATCCCAGGGGACGCTGCGAACTAACTGCGCCCCTGGGATACGCAAGCACTGCGCGCCGGCAGCTGGAGCAGGCCCAGGATCGGAATCCCACACGGGCCCACAGCACAACGGCCGGCGCGCAAGGTAAGTGCAGGTCGGGGGCTTGCGCCTGCGGGAAGCCCTCAACCCAAATTTCTGGGTCACAGTCTCAGGATAAGGGGTTGGTCATTTAAGACTGAGATGAGGAGGAATTTCTTCACTCACCGGGTGGTGAATCTTTGGAATTCTCTGCCCCAGAGGGCTGTGGATGCTGAGTCGTTGAGTATATTCAAGGCTGAGATCGATAGATTTTTGGACTCTAGGGGAATCAAGGGATATGGGGATTGGGCGGGAAAGTGGAGTTGAGGTAGAAGATCAGCCATGATCTTATTGAACGGTGGAGCAGGCTCGAGGGGCCGAATGGCCGACTCCTGCTCCTATTTCTTATGTTCTCTCTTCTCTTGTCTTACGCCGTTGAGCTGATGCTGCAGTAAAATCAGGGGACTGACTGCGGCCAAGAGCAGATATAGGCGTCAGCTTTTCATTAAGGAGACAAGCACCCGGGGTTGAACCTCTGTGAGGGTATTTCCCCGATCGCTGTGCCCCCCACCCCCACCCCGGTAACTTTGACCATTTATTCCGGGGTCTCTGCAGATCTTACAGTGAATGATGGGGGAGAACGTCCCCCCTCCCCCAACACACAAAGGAATGGTGCTAGTCTGTGCTGGGTTAGCATTGGTGGGGAGGGCGGAGGGTGGGTGGGTGGGGGAGGTGGCTGCTGGGGTGGAGGTGCTACATCTAGCCTCTGTGCTCCTGGGCCAAGGAGAGGACGATTCTGCCCCCGGCGGGTAGGGGGTGCGGGAGAGTGGGACGGGTGTTCCTGCACCTGACCGCCATCCAGTCACCCTCACTGGAAAAGACGCACCTCTGTGATGCCCCTCATGGCTAATCTGCCTGCTGCACCTCAGGGTCTTGGCTGAGCAGCTGGGGAGAAAAAACGATGCCCATCATACATGCGTCACCACCCTCCAGAAAGGAGAAAGTAACAGGGGGTGAAAATTGTCACAAACATTAATAACATTCACCATTAAATGTTAATGATAACCCCCCTCCAGCCCCAACAACCATTGAGATCTCTGCGCTGCTCCAATTCTGCGGCCTCTTGCGCATCCCCGATTTCCAATCGCTCCACCATTGCCGGCCGTGCCTTCAGCTGCCTCGGGCCCTAAGCTCTGGAATTCCCTCCCTTAAACCTCTCTCCCGCTCTCTCCTCCTTTAAGACACTCGTTAAAAACTACCTCTTTGACCAAACCTTTGGTCACCTTTCCTAACATCTCTTTATATGGCTCGGTGTCAAATCCAGTGAAGCACCTTGGAGGCGTTGATACCACGTTAAAGGCGCTATATAAATGCAAGATGTTGTGGTATAGGTTAGACCAGGATTTGTCTCCATTTCCTGTCTCATTAGTCTTTCCCAGCTGTGGACACAAGGAGGCATCATTTCCTTTTTAAAGCACACACTGCAAGGGCGATTAACGCCTTTGAGGGCTCAGGGTGAAGGGCCAAGTTTGGAAAAAATATGGAAAGAAAATGAAGTTGAAAAAAAGGAAGGCTTGTATTTATATAGCACCTTCCACAGCCTCAGGACATCCCAAAGCGCTTTAAGAACATAAGAAATAGGAGTAGGAGTAGGCCATTCGGCCCCTCGAGCCTGCTCCTCCATTCAATAAGATCATGGCTGATCTTCGACCTCAACTCCACTTTCCTGCCCGATCCCCATATCGCTTGATTCCCCCAGAGTCCAAAAATCTATCCATCTCTGTCTTGAATATACTCAACGACTGAGCCTGCACAACCCTCTGGGGTAAAGAATTACAAAGATTCACCACCCTCTGAGTGAAGAAATTTCTCCTCATCTCAGTCCTAAATGGCTGACCCCTTATTCTGAGGCTGTGACCCCTGGTTCTTGACTCCCCAGCCAGGGGGAAACATCCTCCCTGCATCTACCCTGTCAAGCTCTGTAAGAATTTTATTTGTTTCAATGAGATCACCTCTCATTCTTCTAAACTCTAGGGAATATAGGCCTCGTCTGCTCTATCTCTCCACATAGGACAATCCCCCCATCCCAGGCATCAGTCTGGTGTATCTTTGTTGCACTCCCTCTAAGGCAAGTATATCCTTCCTTAGCTAAGGAGCCAATGAAATACTTTCGAAGTGCAGTCACTCTTGTAATATAGGGAAACAGTGTGTGCGCAGTAATGTCATTAGACTGGATAGTATATTAAAGATCCTGGAAATCCATTGGCAGGATAGGTGCACCAACGTCAGTGTTCTCGCTCAGGCCAACATCCCCAGCATCGAAGCTTTGACCACGCTCGATCAGCTCCGATGGACGGGTCACATTGTCCGCATGCCCGATACGAGACTCCCAAAACAAGCGCTCTACTCGGAGCTCCGGCACAGCAAGAGAGCCCCAGGTGGGCAGAGGAAATGCTTCAAGGACACCCTCAAAGCCTCCTTGAAAAAGTGTAACATCCCCACCGACACCTGGGAATCCCTGGCCCAAGACCGCACAAAGTGGAGGAGAAGCATCCGGGAAGGCGCCGAACACCTCGAGTCTCTTCGCCGGGAGCAAGCGGAAGCCAAGCGCAGGCAGCGCAAGGAGCGCACGTCAATCCAAGCACCCCACCCACCCGCCCCTTCAACCATCGTCTGCCCCACCTGTGACAGAGACTGTAGGTCCTGCATTGGACTCATCAGTCAGTTGAGAACACATTTTTAATGTGGAAGCAAGTCATCCTCGGTTCCGAGGGACTGCCTAAGAGATATTAAAGACTCCTCAATACTGCACAGGGAGTGTCAGTCTGGATTTTATGCTCAATGTCTTTGTGGGACTTTGAACCCACAATCCTCTGGGTCAGAGGCGAGTGTGCTACCCACTGAGCCACGAGCCAAATCAAGTTACGGTTGGGTTTGAATTTTAAAAGCCTTTAGAATATAGGAGGAAGGGGAGACTGAGGGAGGTGAGCAGTTCCACAGTTTTAAGATCCTGGGCAAGTTAGACTCGGGTGCGGTAGGTTGAGTCTTAATTGTAACATCAGTGCATTCACTATTTCTGGATTTCTCTACGCGGCTCAACACATACTTGCTGTGTTTGTGTTTATTCCTGATCATTTCTTTAAATAAAATGCTATTTAAACTGAATTGTAGTAATTTATTGTCAGCATCACCTCAAAAGGGCAACCTGAACACATACAGATAACTGGCTGACTTTGAATATATGAAAATTAGTTCCAATTGACCAGTATAATTTAGGGAAAAAAGTGTATTCAGCAACTACACAAGCACTAGAATCGTAGAACGTTCTGGCATAGAAGGATGCTTTTCAACTCTATGCTGTTGGTTTTCACCTCACAAGCAACCCAGTCTAATCCCACTCTCCTCCCACCCTTTAATATCCCACCCAGTCTAATCCCACTCTCCTCCCACCCTTTAATATCCCACCCAGTCTAATCCCACTCTCCTCCCACCCTTTAATATCCCACCCAGTCCAATCCCACTCTCCTCCCACCCTTTAATATCCCACCCAGTCTAATCCCATTCTCCTCCCACCCTTTAATATCCCACCCAGTCTAATCCCACTCTCTTCCCACCCTTTAATATCCCACCCAGTCCAATCCCACTCTCCCCCCACCCTTTAATATCCCACCCAGTCTAATCCCACTCTCCTCCCACCCTTTAATATCCCACCTGTTATGTTCATTAATAACTAGTCATTTTCATTATGAACAGCTAGCTTGAGCTAATCACTTTATTCATGCCATGTGGACTTCTACAGCATCCATCTTGACTACAGTCTTCTGGGTAGCCTAGTGCATCATGGGTAGTCCCACTCTTATATACATACAGCTCCTACATACAGCAACATACAGCTCCACCTAGTGTACCATTCTAGAATGACATGTTACTGATCATTACATCCCCCTTTCTTTGAGGTTAAACAAAATCAATATCAATCAACTTTCAAGAAAAACGATAAAGATGATATCATTAACACTTTTGTTAGTGCTCTATAAACATAAACATTTTCACAACAGTCAACACATTTTCAAAGCTTTACTTTATACTCAAAGATTAAGTCTATCAGGCTTTTTTACTTCACGTGTGGATCTTCTCAGCACGGGTAAGTCTGATGTGTTTTCATGAGAGCCTGTATTTGTGTTTGTGTTAGATTGTTCTGGTGGTGATTGACAAGATTCAGTTGCGGCATTGTCATTTTCTGCACATTTTTCCAAATGCTGGGCATTGTCGTGACTGGTGTTTGTAACCACAGCGTTTACAATTAAAAATTCCTTCCTCCGATTGCTTTTCATTTCTGTTCTGCCCACGTTTCTTTCCTTTGTAGGACACAGCACCGACAGCAGCACTATCATTTATTACAGTCGCATCATTATTAATTTCACTGAAAGTCTTTGCGTGCTTTTGAGCTAGCTCACTGGCTTGGCATATTTTCACAGCATTTTCCAATGTTAGTTCGGTTTCTCGCAACAAGCGTTCCCTGACCTTTTTATCATGAATACCAAACACAATCTGGTCACGAATCATGGATGATTTCAGCTCAGAGAAATTACATGTCTGTGCTTTCAGTTTCAGATCGGTCACAAAGCTATCAAAAGTCTCATTTTGCTGCTGTGTCCGTGAACAGTACACGTATCTCTCATAGGTCTCATTCTTTTTGGGAGAACAATGTGTATCAAATTTCTTTAGCACATCGTCCAGTTTTTCTCTGTCCTCCGCTTGATCAAATACAAATGTATTAAATACCTCTATTGCCTGTGGGCCTGAAACCATAAGCAGCAACGCTATTTTCCTTGCATCTGGCTTCGTACCGAATCCGATGGCAGCAATGTAGAGTTCGAATTGTTGTTTGAAAGTCCGCCAATTGCAGTCGACATTCCCCGTGAGTTTCAAACCCTCCGGTGGCTTCAAATTCTCCATGTCGCGTTTCACAATATTCTGCAGATTTTACCAATCCTGGTACCATGTTATGTTCATTAATAACTAGTCATTTTCATTATGAACAGCTAGCTTGAGCTAGTCACTTTATTCATGCCATGTGGACTTCTACAGCATCCATCTTGACTACTGCCTTCTGGGTAGCCTAGTGCATCATGGGTAGTCCCACTCTTATATACATACAGCTCCTACATACAGCAACATACAGCTCCACCTAGTGTACCATTCTAGAATGACATGTTACTGATCATTACACCACCCAGTCTTATCCCACTCTCCTCCCAACCTTTAATATCCCACCCAGTCTAATCCCACTCTCCCCCCACCCTTTAATATCCCACCCAGTCTAATCCCACTCTCCTCCCTCCCTTTAATATCCCACCCAGTCTAATCCCACTCTCCGCCCTCCCTTTAATATCCCACCCAGTCTAATCCCACTGTCCTCCCACCCTTTAATATCCCACCCAGTCTAATCCCACTCTCCTCCCTCCCTTTGATATCCCACCCAGTCTAATCCCACTGTCCTCCCACCCTTTAATATCCCACCCAGTCTAATCCCACTCTCCTCCCTCCCTTTAATATCCCACCCAGTCTAATCCCACTCTCCTCCCACCATTTAATATCCCACCCAGTCTAATCCCACTGTCCTCCCACCCTTTAATATCCCACCCAGTCTAATCCCACTCTCCTCCCACCCTTTAATATCCCACCCAGCCTAATCCCACTCTCCTCCCACCCTTTAATATCCCACCCAGCCTAATCCCACTCTCCTCCCACCCTTTAATATCCCACCCAGCCTAATCCCATTCCCTTGTTCGATCCCGAGAATGAACATAAAAAGATATTCGGCCTCTTTATATCTGCTGCAAGGTGGAGTTTTGCAGTGTGTGCACATTTTCTTCTCTCTGTTTTTTAAATAGTTTGCTTCCTTTAATTCTCTTCTCCCTTTTTCTGCACCTCTTTCTATTCCTTTCTCTGTTCTTTTTCTCCTATCTGTTCCTCAGGGGCTGTTGCACCCTGGCCTGCCCTTGGCTGCAAATCTCCTGCTCGACAGAAAGGGTGTCCACGGGGCCCTAGTGCCTGCCGATCTACTTTAATATTAATGGTAGCCTTGTGGCGGAGCCACCAAAGGACTCAGAGCGGTTGTACATAATTCCTTTAACAGCAATGTAGTTACTGTCTGTGCCTGTACCTTTAATTACACTTGTAAGAAGTCACACAACACCAGGTTATAGTCCAACAGCTTTATTTGAAATCACAAGCTTTCGGAGCGCTGCTCCTTCATCAGGTGAAGTGGTGTTGTGTGACTTCTTACATTTGTCCACCCCAGTCCAACTCCGGCATCTCCACACCATGGCTTTAATTACACTGTTTGACTGTACAATGCCTAGTTACCTTTACAGCACGGATTCAACGTGATGATGTCATGCCGTTAGTCACGTGATGCCCCAATGGCGGGAAGAACGTGATGACGTCATGACGTCAGTCTTCTGACCAGAGGATCAGTCCTCGTGGAGCCCTCAAGGAGAGTAGACCTGTTATTGATGTGTTCTAGCAGTTTCCAGTTTAAACTCGTTTGGTTTCATTAAAGTTCATTAATTTAATTGCCTGACTCGAACTCAGTCTTTTTGATAGGAACCTCCGTTCCTACATTGGTGACCCCGCCTTCTACGAACGATTTTCGTGGAAGATTCGACATGGACACGAACGCCGTCACGCTGAAACTGTCACAGTTCTGGGAGCAACAACCAGACGCCTGGTTCATCCAGGCTGAAACCCAGTTCGCCATTCGGAACATCATCGCGGATCAGACCCGTTATTATTACGTGGTCTCCGCCCTCGACAGCGCAACTGCATCACGGATCATCAGCCTCATCGGTAGTCCTCCTACTGACAGCAAGTATGATGCAATTAAGGCACGGTTGCTTCAGGTTTTCGGGCTCTCAAAGTCGGAGCGTGCTCGCCGGCTCATCACGCTGCCCGGCCTCGGGGACTCCAAACCGTCCGAGCTCATGAGCCAAATGCTCACGCTCTTGGGTGCTGAACCGGAATGCTTCCTCTTCCGGGAGCTTTTCCTCTATCAACTGCCTGAACAGGTTCAGGCTGCCCTAGCTAGATCCGACATTACAGCTTGCGGCCGAAGCTGATAAGATTTTCACGGTTACCCAGCAGTGCTGCGTGACCACGAGGCGTCCACCCCCCACAGACGCGGCCCCTGCTTCTCCTACAGCGGGCTGGTGCTCCTACCACACCCGTTTTGGCGCGAAAGCACGATGCTGCCGTTCCCCCTGCAGTTTCTCGCCCCAAAAAAACCAAGAAGGCGCAGGCGGCGTCCCTGGCGACGGATGACCAAGTCTAACGGGCGTTCCACGGTGGCGATGGCCGTCGGTTCTACGGGGAAACTCCTCTATATCACCGATTTCCTCTCGGGCCACCGTTTCCTTTGTGACACCGGGGCGCAGTGTAGCATTCTACCTGCGTCGAAGCTCGACATGCAGACTGGGAACCTCGGTTTTTCCCTCGTAGCGGCTAACGGCACAGCTATTCGAATGTTCCGAAAGCGGCGGGTCGAAGTCTGTTTCGGCGGTCAGCGCTTCTTTTGGGATTTCATCATGGCCACAGTCTCACAGGCTATCCTAGGGGCGGATTTTCTGTGTGCCAACAGCCGACTAGTTGATGTCCGGCACCGCCGGTTGATCAACGCGGCCACCTTCCACTCAATTCCGTGCTTCCACGGTACCTCCGTGGCGCGCTCCATTGCCTGTGCTTTCCCTCCTGCAGATGACTTCACGCGGCTCCTCGGGGAGTTTCCGGAGCTGACAAGGCCCACCTTCTCCTCTTCGACGACGAAACATGGTGTTGAGCATCACATCACCACTACTGGCTCCCCGGTTTATGCGCGGGCTAGAAGGCTCGAACCTGGCAAGCTCGCAGCTGCGAAGGCGGAGTTCGCCACAATGGAGCGGCTCGGGATCATTAGGCGATCGAAGAGTCCCTGGTCCTCGCCTCTCCACATCGTGCCGAAACCAGGTGGCGGTTGGCGGCCATGTGGTGACTATCGACGCCTCAACGACGCCACCACTCCGGATCGGTACCCGATCCCGCATATCCAGGACTTCTCGGCCCACTTGGTGGGAAATTCTATCTTCTCTAAAGTCGACCTCGTCCGTGGATATCACCAGGTTCCAGTGCACCCACAAGACGTCCTGAAAACCGCAGTCATCACCCCTTTTGGCCTCTTTGAGTCCCTGCGGATGCTGTTTGGCTTAAAGAACGCAGCACGGGCGTTCCAGCGTTTAATGGACTCTGTTCTTTGAGACCTGCGTTTCATTTTCATCTATCTTGACGACATACTCATAGCCAGTGCCAGCAAGGAGGAGCACATCTCCCATTTGCGTTCCCTCTTTACGCGCCTCAGCCAACACGGTTTAATCATCAACCCGGCCAAGTGCCAGTTCGGCCTGCAACAAATCGACTTCCTGGGACATCGCATAACATCGGACGGCGCCATCCCTTTGTCGACGAAGGTTGAGGCGGTTACTTCTTTCCCGCAGCCGTCGACAGTCAGGGCCTTGCAGGAGTTCCTGGGGATGGTCAACTTCTACCATTGTTTCGTCCCCAAGGCGGCTCAACTCATGCAACCCTTGTTCGGGGCCCTCAAGGGCAAGTCCGGTAAAGATCCAATCAGCTGGACAGCTGAAATGGTCCAGGCATTCGGCAACACCAAGAACGCATTGGCCAACGCAACCATGCTGGCGCACCCACTTCGAGGTGCTACTATCGCCCTTACCACCGACGCGTCAGACTACGCCATCGGTGCAGTGCAAGAACAGTGGGTCAACGGCACGTGGCAGCCGCTGGTGTTTTTCAGCCGTCAATTACGAAAGAATGAAAAAAAGTACAGCACCTTCGATAGGGAGCTACTGGCCCTTATCCTCGCCATTCGCCATTTCCGGTTTTTATTGGAGGGGCGCCCCTTCACGGCTTTTGTCGACCACAAACCCCTTATGTTCGCCATGGCCAAGACCGCCGAACCGTGGTCCGCTCGTCAACAACGTCACTTGACGTTCATTTCTGAATTTACCACGGACATTCAACATGTGTCTGGTAAGGACAACCTGGTGGCAGATTGCCTCTCCCGTGCGACAGTCCATGCGGTGCACCTGGGAATCGACTACGCCCTCATGGCTGCAGATCAGGCCTCGGACTCGGAGGTCCAGTCATATAGAACCGTTCCCTCTAGCTTCCAAGCGACTGACGTCATCTTCCAAGCCGCAGGTGCCACGCTCCTTTGCGACGTTTCCATGGGAGTTCCTCGACCTACCGTGCCAGTCGCGTGGCGCCGGAAGGTTTTTGATGCCATACATGGGTTGTCGCACCTGGGGATGAAGGCTTCGCAACGGCTTATGTCGGCCAAGTTCATTTGGAAAGGTATGCACATCGATGTCTGTGACTGGGCTAATACCTGCGTCGTATGCCAGAAGGCCAAAGTCCAGCGTCATGTCAAGGCTCCAGTGGCTGCGTTCACTGTTCCGGAGCGTCGTTTCGACCACGTGCATGTGGACCTCGTGGGGCTGCTTCCGCCTTCTCAGGGTTATACTCATCTCCTCACCATAGTGGACCGCACCACTAGGTGGCCAGAGGCAATTCCTTTGGTTTCCACCACGTCGGCAGATGTCGCTAGAGCTTTCATCTCCTGTTGGGTTGCCCGTTTCGGGGTACCGGCGGACATCTCTTCTGACCACGGGCCACAATTTTCCTTGGATCTTTGGAACGCTGTGGCTCAGGGGCTCGGTACCAAACTTCATCGCACCACCACCTATCATCCGCAGGCAAACGGCCTTTGCGAGCGATTCCACAGGTCGCTTAAAGCCTCTCTTCGGGCCAGTCTTCAAGGCGCAGGATGGGTGGACAGACTCCCATGGGACCTACAATCGTCTTCGGCTGAACTCGTCTATGGCCAGTCGCTCCGTGTACCAGGAGATTTCCTCCCTTTTCCCACAGAGCCATGGTCCTCCTCCCGGCAACTCATTCGCCACCAAGAAGCGGCCAGATGTTTTGCTCCGATACCTACGTCCAATCACGGTTTGCAGAACTCCTACATGCCACCGGGACTGAAGAATGCGGAGTATGTTTTCATCCACCACAACGCTCACCGGGATCCGCTCAAGCCCCCTTACACTGGTCCTTTCCGCATCATCGAACCAGGAGACAAATCCTTTTCAGTCGACGTCGGAGGGAAGCCGGATCACATCTCGGTGGACCGCTTGAAGCCGGCTCACCTGGACCTGGACCACCCTGTCGTAGTCGCTCAACCACCCAAACGTGGCCGACTGCCCGTTGCCGCCGCACCAGATCAACCAAAGCCACCTGCCAACTCCACCGTGCTCGCCGCGCCTGCTCAGCCGCAACCGACTGCCAACTCGACCACCGGTCATCAACTTCCTCTACCAGGGTACCGAAGTCGATCGGACAGGCTCATCAGGCCTCCTCCTCGCCTCACCTTTTCTGTTAAAGACAATTCTGGGGGGGGCGCATGTGGCGGAGTCACCAAAGGACTCAGAGCGGTTGTACATAATTCCTTTAACAGCAATGTAGTTACTGTCTGTGCCTGTACCTTTAATTACACTGTTTGACTGTACAATGTCTAGTTACCTTTACAGCACAGTTTCAATGTGATGACGTCATGCCGTTAGTCACGTGATGCCCCAATGGTGGGAAGAACGTGATGACGTCATGACGTCAGTCTTCTGACCAGAGGATCTGTCCTCGTGGAGTCCTCAAGGAGAATCACAGAATCACAGAAACCCACAGTGCAGATAGAGGCCATTTCGGCCCATCGAGCCTGCACCGACACATATCCCACCCTATCCCCGTAACCCCACGTATTTAATCCCCCTAACACTAAGGGTCAATTTTTTTTATCATAGCCAATCAACCTAACCTGCACATCTTTGGACCTGTTATTGATGTGTTCTAGCAGTTTCCAGTTTAAACTCGTTTGGTTTCATTAAAGTTCATTAATTTAATTGCCTGACTCGAACTCAGTCTGTTTGATAGGAACCTCCGTTCCTACAGCCTGACCTGTGGGGACTCAGCTCTACAGAGAGAGGGCGCCACTGCCAGTGAGGGGAGGATCCGGCATTAAATAGGAGCGGGGCGGGTGGAAGCACCCTGAAGATTTTCTCCATCATTTAAAAGCTCTCCATGAAGCAGGGGTAAGTCCAGGAGGAGGCATGGCCAATGCAGAGGTGTCCATTACTGGGAGCTTTCTCTGCTAGCGGGCCTTCAGCAAGGCATTCTGCTGTTGCCAAAAAGATGCAAGAAAGAAAGACGTGCATTTTTATCGCGCCTTTCACAACCCCAGGACGTCCCAAAACGCTTTACAGCCAATGAAGTACTTTTTTAAAGTGTGGTCGCTGTTGTAATGTAGGAAACACAGCAGCCAATTTCTGCACAGCAAGCTCCCACAAACAGCAATATGGTAATGACCAGATAATCTAGGGTGGGGTGGGGGGGTTCTGTGTACAAAAGCAAAATACTGCGGATGCTGGAAATCTGAAATAAAGCAGAAAATGCTGGAAATACTCAGCAGTCAGGCAGCATCTGTGGAAAGAGAAACAGAGTTAACGTTTACTCTCTCCTGCCCTCCACCCTATCACAGACCTTCCCTTTTGTTCTTTCCTCCCGACCCCACTTTCCCTGCCCCTGCATTCGCTTAAAACCTGTTACATCTCTAACTTTTTCCAGTTCTGCCGAAAGGTCATCGACCTGAAACGTTAACTCTTGTTTTTCTCTCTCCACGGGTGCTGCCTGACCTGCCGAATGTTTCCAGCCTTTTCTGTTTTTTTTTATCTAGGTGTCGGCTGAGGGATAAGTATTGGGCAGGACGCCGGGGGAGAAATCCCCTGCTCTTCTTCAAAATAGCAACATGGGATCTTTCACGTCCACCTGATAGCGCAGACATCTCAGTTTCACATCTCATCCAAATGACAGCACCTCCAACAGTGCAGTACCAGCCATGATGTTGCGCTCAAGTCTCAGGAGTGAGACTGGAACCCACGACCTTCATGAACTCAGAGGTGAGGATGCTGCTCAATGAACCACGGCTGACACTGTAGACTGACGCCTTTGATTTTAGAGGTGGATGAGTTACAGACGCTTTCTGCCATAAAACAGGAAGGCAGATTATTATCTGAATGGCAATAGATTGGGAGAAGGAGAAGTGCAACGAGACCTGGGTGTCCTTGTGCACCAGTCGCTGAAGGTAAGTATGCAGGTGCAGCAGGCGGTTAAGAAGGCAAATGGTATGTTGGCCTTCGCAGCAAGAGGATTCGAGTACAGGAACAAGGATGTCTTGCTGCAGTTGTACAGGGCCTTGCTAAGACCACATCTTGAGTATTGTGTGCAGTTTTGGTTGCCTTATCTGAGGAAGGATCTTCTTGCCATGGAAGGAGTTCAGCGAAGATTCACCAGGCTGATACCTGGGATGGCAGGAATGACGTATGAGGAGAGATTGGGACGATTGGGCTTGTACTCGCTGGAGTTTAGAAGAATGAGGGGGATCTCATTGAAACTTATAACATTCTGACAGGACTGGACAGACTAGATGCAGGAAGGATGTTCCCGATGGTCGGGGAGTCCAGAACCAGGGGTCACAGTCTAAGGATAAGGGGTCGGCCATTTAGGACAGAAATGAGGAGGAATTTCTTCACCCAGAGAGTGGTGAACCTGTGGAATTCTCTACCACAGAAGGCAGTAGAGGCCAATTCATTAACTATATTCAAGAAGGAGTTGGATATATTTCTTAAGGCTAAAGTGGTCAAGGGATATGGGGAGAAAGCAGGAACGGGGTACTGAAATTGGATGATTAGCCATGATCGCATTGAATGGCGGAGCAGGCTCGAGGGGCCGAATGGCCTACTCCTGCTCCTATCTTCTATATTTCTATGCTTCTATATTTCCCTCCCGTTCTGTTATTTATCTCTGTTAAACGCTAACCCTGCCCCGACACATCCTTTTACACACATTGTGACAGGTGTATCAACGGCCCACACACCTCGTAAACACCCCGCCCGCACCCCTCCCGCCCAACACCAGAGTAATTGAAACGCAATTACAAGATTAATTTCACTTTCAACCGTCAATGTATGAAAGATTAATGAGTCACAAGGTAATTGTTCTGCAAAGAGCTACAAAGACCGAGAAAATTGTGTGTTTTCACAAATTGCTGCATGTTTGACCCAACAGAGAAAGAGAGAGAGAGACAGCGACAAGGCTGTTTGGAGATATTGTTTTCTGTAAATCATTGATGCTGTTTGAAGCCTCCCTGTCAAGTATTAATGGAGCCTGGAGATGGGGAGAACACGCTGTACAGTTAAAACACAAGAAAACACACCAACAGGGACAGAGAAAGAAACACAGGCGTAAATGGGAAAAAAAAACCCAAACAAAGGCAGGAATCGTCTGCCATTTTATCTTATATTTCCCACCTGGTTTTGACCCGTTTCCGCTCTTGAGTGTCACCGAGGAACTGTTCAACAAAAAATGACCGCCCTCCATTTTTCACCTGTGATAGTCGGCATATTGGGATATTTGAGTGTCAGCCAGTGGTTCAGTGGGTAGTACTCTCTGCCTCTGCATCAGAAGGTTGTGGGTTTATAGTCACACTCCTTGAGACTTGAGCACATAATCCAGACTGACACTCCCAGTGCAGTACTGCGGGAGTGCTGCACGGTCAGAGGTGCCGTCTTTCAGATGAAATGTTAAACCGAGGCCCCATCTGCTCTCTCAGGTGGACGTAAAAGATCCCACGGCACTATTTCGAAGAAGAGCAGGGGGAGTTCTTCCCGGTGTCCTGGCCAAGATTTATCCCTCAAACAACATCACTAAAACAGATTATCTGGTCATTATCACATTGCTGTTTGTGGGAGCTTGCTGTGCGCAAATTGGCTGCCGCGTTTCCTACATTACAACAGTGACTGTAATGTATGTACCTTTAAGGGGGGAACTACTTTCTACAGCTAATGTATACAGTAGTACCGGCAGTGACCACACCTGTATATAACGCTGAGTAGTAATCTGTTGTTTCAGTTGCAGTTTGAACCACGTTGAGTAAACACCTGTTGTACCGTTCTCTGCAGTCCTTTTCTTATTATTACACGGACGTAACAGTGGCGACGAGCAAGTTCGAACCTACCTGCAACTCTGCATCACCTCCCAGGGATTCGCTCCAGGAGAACAGTGGAAGAAGGTCGAGTCCAGAAGCACGGGCGTCGACCACGGGCAACCGCCCAGTCATCCAGCGGAGATTTGAGCATCACAGGGGAGCCTGTCGAGAGCCAGGCTTGGCTTTCCAGTCACGGTGGTCCAGCGAAACGGGCTGGCAACAGGTACAGCGCATACCCTTCCCGGACAGCGACGGGCTAGAGCCCGACCGAGCGGCACAGAAAAAGGCTGAGCAGCATCGACGGGGGAGAGAGAGAGGGCAGAGCGCACAGGGTGCAGCCGGTGTTCAGGACCGAGCGGCGTCAACGGGGGAGAGAGGCGAGAGAGAGCAGAGTGCAGCCGGTGGTCAAGGGCCGAGCAGTGTCAATGGGGGAGAGAGGCGCGCAGGAAAACGCGAGGCGCTGCCATTGCCACGAGGACTGCAGAGAGCGGCATTGGCAGCAGCGCAGGAGCAGCGCACGAAACCCACAGGGCGTCGCCATTTGCCACGAGGACCGCCGAGAGCAGCGTTGGCAGCAGCGTGGGAGACGCCATTTTAAGCCGCAGTGGGGAAGAAAGGAAAGCGCGGGAGACGCCATTTTAAGCCAGTCTAACCACACCCAAAAATGCCGAAGAGTGGCAGTATCACAGCGTTCGACAATGAAGTCGAAGATTGGACGACATATGTCGAACGCATAGAAGTATACTGCAAGGCGAATGAAGTGCCAGATGACAAGAAAGCGCTGGTATTGTTGAATTCAATGGGTGCAAAAACGTATGGCTTACTACGAAACCTAGTAACCCCAGAGAAGCCAGTAGAAAAGGATTTTGAAAACATAGTGTCAATCCTACAGGACCACTTAAACCCCACACCGCTGCTGATAGCAGAAAGATTTAAGTTTCACAAAAGGAACCAGCATAAAGATGAAAGTAATGCTGAGTATTTAACGGAACTGCGCAAGCCATCGAAACACTGCCAGTTTGGAACGGGACTAGCAGATACTTTAAGGGACAAGTTTGTGTGTGGGCTTCAAAGTGAAGGAACCCAGAAAAGACTTCTATTAGAAAAGGATCTTACGCTGGACAAGGCTTTCAGCATTGCAGTATCACACGAAGCAGCAGCACGGGGCGCTGCAGAGATACAATGGAGACCGCAAGAATATGGCACAAATGAAATGTCATACGGAACAGTGAAGTGCTATCGCTGCGGCAGAACAACACACGACCATAATGATTGCTGGTTCAAGGACAAAGTGTGCAGACAGTGTGGAAAAGTAGGACACATAGCAAGAGTCTGCAGGTCGGGAAAGAAAACCAGCAGCAAGAAATCTCCACAGGAGAAGTACAAGAAGGTACATAAGGTGACGGAGAGTAGTTCAGACGAACAGAAGAGTGATACAGACTCCGGAAGCAAGGAGCTGGGTTGTCTGAAACTATATAATGTGATCAAAACGGAGGATCACCAAACTATCTGGGTCACGCTCAAGATAGCAGGAGTCCAAGTGAAAATGGAATTGGACACAGGATCAGCCCTAACAGTCATAAACCGAAGGGACTACAAGCGGCTATTCTCACATATACCCTTGAGAGATACAAAGATTGTCTTGAAGACGTACACGGGCAAAAAGTCTACCCCAAAGGAAAAATAAGGGTGAACGTTATATATAACGGCAAGGAAACACCAAAAATGGACCTATATGTATTGCCAGATGGAGGACCACCACTACTAGGACGTGAATGGATCCGGAAGATACAGCTAGATTGGCATTCCATACAAGCACTGACTGTAGATGCCAAAAAGGATGATGACATCACACCTAGCCGACTGTCAAAAATGCTAACTGACGCACAAGAAGTGTTCCAGCAGGGACTCGGAACACTAAAAGGCATAACAGCGACGATCAAAATAGAGGAAAATGCAAGCCCAAAGTTTTTAAGGCCAGACCGGTACCTTATGCGATCCGCCCAGCCGTCGAAGCAGAGCTGGAAGGTTTGGAACGTTCTGGAGTACTGTCCAAAGTGGACTGGAGCGAGTGGGCTACATCCATCGTTCCTGTAATGAAGAGGTCATTGAGTAATACGCCTGGGGAACCAAAGAAGGTTCGCATCTGTGGGGACTTTAAGGTGACAGTGAACCCAGTCCTTCACACTGTACAATATCCGCTTCCGCGGATTGAAGATATTTTCGCCTCACTATCTGGAGGGAAATGCTTCACTAAGATTGATCTGGCCCAGGCGTACCTGCAAATGGAGGTAGAAGAAGCCTCGAAACAGTACCTCACGATCAACACTCATAAAGGTCTCTACCAATACAACCAGCTGGTGTTCGGGGTAGCATCAGCTCCGGCTATTTGGCAAAGGGCAATGGAACAAGTCCTGCAAGGGGATTCCAGGGACCCAGTGTTATTTGGACGACATCCTGGTCACGGGCGAAAATGACAGTGATCACCTCGCCAAGCTGGAGCAGGTGCTCACTAGATTGAAGGAATATGGGCTCCGAGCTAATCGCCACAAATGCGAGTTTTTCCAGAAGCAGATCTCATATTGTGGCCACGTTATTGATAAAGAGGGGTTACATAAGTCCCCTGAAAAGATTGAGGCAGTAGTCAAGGCTCCAGCACCAGAAAATGTGTCACAACCGAGGTCGTTCCTCGGGCTGGTGAACTACTACCATAAGTTCTTGCCGAATTTGTCTACCGTACTACACCCACTGAACACCCTACTGCAAACGGGGGTACCATGGAAGTGGAGTGACGAATGTAAACGAGCTTTCCAGAAGAGCAAAGCATTGATCACTTCAAAAGAGGTGTTGGCTCATTTCAACCCAGCACTACCAATTCGGTTGGCGTGTGATGCATCACCCTATGGCATTGGAGCGGTGCTGTCGCACAAATTTCCGGACGGCTCGGAGAGGCCAGTAGCCTTTGCGCCTCAGTCACTAACCTCAGCCGAGCGTAACTATGCCCAGATTGACAGGGAGGCCCTCAGCCTAGTGTGGGGAGTGAAAAAGTTCAATCACTATCTGCACGGGCAGAAGTTCACCTTGCTGACTGACCACCAACCACTTGTCTCCATCTTTAATCCAAAGAAGGGCGTTCCGGTGATGACTGCGCAACAGCTACAAAGATGGTCCCTTTTTCTAGGGGCGCACCAATATGAAATCGAGTATAAGGGCACGAAACAGCATGGAAACGCTGATGGGCTATCACGCCTGCCACTGCCTACTGCGGAGGAAGCACCAGCAGTGGATCCTGTCGAAATATTTCATTCGACTATAATTGAATGCTTGCCAGTAACTAACGCTGGTATAGAGAAGGAGACCCGAAATGACCCGACACTGTCTCGGGTATATGATTTGACGGTGAAGGGATGGCCAGCACATGGCGACTCACTGTTGCCAGCATTCTCATCCAGAAGAGAACAGCTGTCAGTATGCCAGGGGACCTTGATGTGTGGATCCCGAGTGGTAATTCCACCCAAGTTAAGGGAGAGAGTGCTCAATGAGCTTCGCGAAGGTCATCTGGGAGGGGTGAAAATGAAAAGCCTTGCTAGGGCTTATGTGTGGTGGCCGGGGATCGATCAGCAAATCGAGGGCCTGACAAAGAGCTGCTCAGGATGCCAGAAGGTCCAAAATGCACCACCACATGCCCCTCTACACCCATTGGAGTGGCCCTCATCTCCATGGCAACGGGTGCATATTGATTTTGCTGGTCCATTCATGGACTCAATGTTTTTAATAGCCGTGGATGCGCACTCGAAATGGCCTGAGGTGATCAAAATGTCCTCCACCACCACGGAGAAAACTATTGCAGTCCTACGGACCATTTTTGCCAGGAACGGCTTGCCAGTGCAGATTTGCTCTGATAACGGACCACAGTTTGTGTCCGAAGAGTTTCGAAGATTTATGAAAAGGAATGGGGTAAGGCATTACACATCCGCCCCGTATCATCCAGCCACAAATGGATTGGCTGAGAGGTTCGTACAAACCTTTAGAAAAGCAGTAAAGGCCATGTGCGATGACGACATTCCACTACAGCATAAGGTGGACAATTTCCTGTTAGCCTACAGAAATGCGACACATGCAGTCACCAACCAGGCCCTGGCCATGATGTTCTTTAACCGAAGGTTGAGATCTCGTCTGGATTTGCTCAGACCAAATGTACAAAGAGATGTTGAGAGTAAGCAATTCCAGCACATCAACAAGAAGCCGACAAGGAGCTTCAATGTAGGGCAACCAGTCTTGGCTCGCGACTACCGAACAGAGAAATGGCAACCAGGAACGATATGCACACGGCAGGGGTCACTAATGTACACAGTGGATGTTGGGGAGAGCATCGTGAGACGCCATGCTGACCAGATCCTAGAGTCACAGGAACGAGTCAACCCCATGCCTCGCCCATACGTACCTGGTGATGAACCCGACGTACAGGTAGCACCTACCCCAGAAACAGTAGCATCGGAAGCCGATGAACCAACCGACGACAGGGGGCCAGAATCGCCTCCGCACCAAGAGCAAGACACTCGGGAAAGGCGCTATCCAGAAAGGATCAGGAAGCCTCCCCAAAGACTGAATTTATAAATAGACTATTTTCAGCTAATGTTGCATGTTAAAAGTGTTAATTGTAATTAGTTTGATATTTAATTGTTAAATGAGTGTTATGGTACTGTTAATCTAAAAGGGGAGGAATTGAAATGTATGTACCTTTAAGGGGGGAACCACTTTCTACAGCTCATGTATACTGTAGTACCAGCAGTGACCGCACCTGTATATAACGCTGAGTAGTAATCTGTTGTTTCAGTTGCAGTTTGAACCACGTTGAGTAAACACCTGTTGTACCGTTCTCTGCAGTCCTTTTCTTATTATTACACGGACGTAACAGTGACTACACTTCAAAAGTTCTTCATTGGTTGTAAAGCCCTTTGGGGCGTCCAGTGGTTGTGAAAGGTGCTATATAAATGCAAGACAGTCCTTTTTTCTTTCAAGGGATGATCGTGGTCATGGGGCCGATCTCGTTTGCAGCTGTTTTACATTTGGGCAGGGGGTGGCTCGATGGTGTTCGGGACTGGAAAGCCACTGGAAGCACCTTTACTGGCTGAGATCAGCTAGCTCAGCACAGAGTACGGTACCATAGTGGTTACTGGACTAGTATCCCGAGGCCTGGAATAATAATCCTAAACACAGAAGCTCAAATTCTACCCATGGTAGTTTGAGAATTTGAATTCAGTTTATTAAACAAATCTGGCAATATTGTTGTCAAAACCCAAGTGGTTAATTAATGCTCCTTTAGTGACCTCCATCGGCTCTCGGTTAAGCAACGCCTCGATTTCAAAATTCTCATCCTTGTTTACAAATCCCTCCGTGGCCTCGCCCCTCCCTATCTCTGTAATCTCCTCCAGCCCCACAACCCCCCGAGATATCTGCGCTCCTCTAATTCTGCCCTCTTGGGCATCCATGATTATAATCGCTCAAGCATTGGCGGCTGTGCCTTCAGCTGCCAAAGCCCTAAGCTCTGGAATTCCCTCCCTAAACCTCTCCGCCTCGCTACCTCTCTTTCCTCCTTTAAGACGCTCCTTAAAACCTACCTCTTTGACCAAGTTTTTGGTCATCTGCCCTAATTTCTTCTTATGTGGCTCGGTGTCAAGTTTTTGTCTTATAATACTCCTGTGAAACGCCTAGGGACATTTTATTATGTTAAAAGTGCTATATAAATACAAGTTGTTGCTGTTGAAGGAAAAACTTGCTGCCTGGCCTACACGTGACTCCAGTCCCACACCAACGTGGTTGACTCTTAACTCCCTCGAAGTGGTCCAGTGAGACACTTGGCTGTATCAAACCACTACAGCAGTTCAAGAAGAAGGCCCCCACCAGCACCACTTTCTCAAGAGCTACTAGGGATGGGCAATAAATGCTGGCCTTGCCAGCTATGAATTACATAGAATTACATAGAATGTATGGCACAGAACCAGGCCATTCATCCCAACCAGTCCATGCCGGCGTTTATGCTCCATGCGAGCCTCCTCCCATCTTTCCTCATCCAACTCTTATCAGTGTAACCCTCTATTCCCTTTTCCCTCATGTGCTTATCTAGCCTCCCCTTTACTGCATCTATACTAATCGCTTCAACCACTCCCTGTGGTAGCGAGTTCCACATTCTCACCACTCTCTGGGTAAAGAAGTTACTCCTGAATTCCTTTATTTGATTTTTCAGTGTCTATCTTATATTGATGGCCTCTAGTTTTGCTCTTCCCCACAAGTGGAAACACTCTCTCTGTGTCTACTCTATCATGAATGAATAATAAAAAAAAAGTACTTGGGATCAAACTTGAGACTTTCCTGGGTCTGTGCAGTTCAGTAACATACTGGGCAATGCATTTACCAAGTGAGTAATCACTTATCTGAGGGAGGGGGGAGGAATTACATGAAGATAATCAGTACTGTAATATGGAACATTTCTGTGTTACGTGTGTTGCTGAGTGAGATGATTGGTCTGTGGGATAGGAGATAAACAACGTCCCTATCTCATTTTGAACTGTCCCTAATCTGACACTGACTTCATTCACAACTTCGATGATGGCACAGAAAGTCATATATCCAAATTTGCCGATGACACAAAGATAGGTGGAATTGTAGGCAATGTAGCTGAAAGCATAAAATTACAAAGGGATATTGATAGATTAAGTGAATGGGCAGAACTGTGGCAAATGCATTTCAATGTAGGCAAATGTGAGGTCATCCACTTTGGACCTAAAAAGGATAGAACAGAGCAGTTTCTAAATGGCGAAAAGCTAAAAACAGCGGATGTCCAAAGAGACTTGGGGGGTCCAGGTACACAGATCATTAAAATGTCATGAACAGGTACAGAAAATAATCAAAAGGCTAATGGAATGCTGGTCTTTCTATCTTGTGGACTAGAATACAAGGGGGTAGAGTTTATGCTGCAGCTGTACAAAACCCTGGTTAGACCTCACCGGGAGCACTGTGAGCAGTTCTGGGCACCACACCTTAGGAAGGATATATTGGCCTTGGAGGGAGTGCAGCGTAGGTTTACCAGAATGATATCCAGACCCTGAGGGTTAAATTACGAGGAGAGATTACACAAATTAGAAAGAAGAAGAAAGAAAGAAAGAAAGAGCGACTTGCATTTATATAGCGCCTTTCATGACTACTGGATGTCCCAAAGCACTTTACAGCCAATGAAGTACTTTTTGAAGTGTAGTCACTGTTATAATGTAGGAAACGCGGCAGCTAATTTGTGCACAGCAAGCTCCCACAAACAGCAATTTGATAATGACCTGATCATCTGTCTTAGTGATGTTGATTAAGGGATAAATATTGGCCCAGGACACCGGGGATAACTCCCCTGCTCTTATTTGTAAATAGTGCCATGGGATCTTTTATGTCCAAATTGAGAGGGCAGACGGGCCTCAGTTTAACGTCTCATAAGGTCCCGCATAAGAGATTAGTGTGCAAAGTTAAAGCACATGGGATTGGGGGTAAAGTACTGACTTGGACAGAGAACTGGTTGGCAGACAGGAAGCAAAGAGTTGGAATAAACGGGTCTTTTTCTGAGTGGCAGGCAGTGACTAGTGGGGTACTGCAGGGATCAGTGCTAGGACCCCAGCTATTTACAAAATATATATATGATCTAGACAAGGGAACTTGATGTAATATCTCCAAGTTTGCAGACGACACAAAGCTGGGTGGGCGTGTGTGCTGTGAGGAGGATGCAGAGAAACTCCAGTATGATTTGGACAGGTTGGGTGATTGGGCAGATGCAGTATAACGTGGATAAATGCGAGGTCATCCACTTCGGTGGCAAAAACAGGAAGACAGATTATTATCTGAACAGCAATAGATTGGGAAAAGGGGAAGTGCAACGAGACCTGGGTGTCCTTGTACACCAGTCGCTGAAGGTAAGCATGCAGGTGCAGCAGGCAGTTAAGAAGGCAAATGGTATGTTGACCTTCATAGCAAGAGGATTCGAGTACAGGAGCAAGGATGTCTTGCTGCAGTTGTACAGGGCTTTGGTGAGACCACACCTTGAGTATTGTGTGCAGTTTTGGTCACCTTATCTGAGGAAGGATGTTCTTGCCATGGAGGGAGTGCAGCAAAGATTCACCAGACTGATACCTGGGATGGCAGGAATGACGTATGAAGAGAAATTGGGTCGATTAGGCTTATATTCGCTAGAGTTTAGAAGAATGAGAGGGGATCTCATTGAAACTTATAAAATTCTAACAGGACTAGACAGACTAGATGCAGGAAGGATGTTCCCGATGGCGGGGGAGTCCAGAACCAGGGGTCACAGTCTAAGGATAAGGGGTAAGCCATTTAGGACTGAGATTAGGAGGAATTTCTTCACCCAGAGAGTGGTGAACCTGTGGAATTCTCTACCACACAGGGCAGTTGAGGCCAATTCATGAAATATATTCAAGAAGGAATTAGATATATTTCTTAAGGCTAAAGGATCAAGGGATATGGGGAGAAAGCAGGGACAGGGTACTGAATTTGGATGATCAGCCATGATCTCATTAAATGGCGGAACAGGCTCGAGGGACCGAATGGCCTACTCCTGCTCCTATCTTCTATGTTTTTATGTTTCTATCTGAAAGATGGCACCGCCAACAGTGCAGCACTCCCTCAGTACTGCACTGGAGTGTCAGCCTAGATTTTTGTGCTCATGTCTCTGTAGTGGGACTTGAACCCACAACCTTCTGACTCAGGAGAGGGTGCTACCCACTGAACCACGCTGACACAGGATTTGAAATTAGGGATGTATTCCCTATAATTTAGAAGGTTAAGGGGTGATCTGATCGAAGTTTTCAAGATATTAAGGGGAACAGATAGGGTAGATAGAGAGAAACTATTTCCGCTGGTTGGGGATTCTAGGACTAGGGGGCATAGTCTAAAAATTAGAGTCTGACCTTTCAGGAGTGAAATTCGGAAACACTTCTACATACAGAGGGTGGTAGAAGTTTGGAACTCTCTTCCGCAAATGGCAATTGATGCTAGATCAATAGTTAATTTTAAATCTGAGATTAATAACTTTTTGTTAACCAAAGGTATTAAGGGATTTGGGCCAAAGGCGGGTATCTGGAGTTAGGTCGCAGATCAGCCATGATCTCGTTGAATGGCGGAACAGGCTCGAGGGGCTGAATGGCCTGCTCCTGTTCCTAGGTTCCTATATTTCTATGTCTTGTGCATCCCCGATTTTAATCGCTCCACCTTTGGCAATCGTGCCTTCAGCTGCCAAGGCCCTAAGCTCTGGAATTCCCTCCCTAAACCTCTCCAACTCTCTACCTCTCCCTACTCCTTTAGGATGCTCCTTAAAACCTACCTCTTTGTCCAAGCTTTTGGTTGCCTGTCCTAATATCTCCTTATGTCGCTCAGTGTCAAATTTTGTTTGATAATCGCTCCTGTGAGTTGCTTTGGGGCGTTTCACTGTGTCAAAGGCGCTATATAAATGCAAGTTGTTATTGATGTGTACTCTCACTCTGCGAGGCCAAGGGTGTTGTTTGTTTTTTATTATGTATCCTTGGGATATGGGCGTCACTGACAAGGCCGGCATTTTTTTCCCAACCCTAGTTGGCCTTGAGAAGGTGGTGGTGGGCCTTCTTCTTGAACCGTTGTAGTCCATGTGGCGATGATGCTCCCACAGCGCTATGAGGTAGGGAACCACGCTGGTCCAGGAGAGACGATGATCTTCTGATTTTGGGGCAAAGCAAATCATAGAAGCATAGAACCTTACAGCACAGAAGGAGGCCATTTGGCCCATCACGATGTGCCGGCTCTTTGAAAGAGCTGTCCAATTTAGTCCCATACTCCAGCTTTTTCCCCGTAGCCCTGCAAATTAGTCCTCTTCAAGTACATGCTTAACTGCCTTTTGAAATTTCATATGGAAATCTGATTCCACCGCCCTATCAGGTTGTGCGTTCCAGATCTTAACAACCCTCTGTGTGAAGAAATTTCTCCTCATTTTCCCTGTAACTCTTTTGCCAATTATTTTAAATCTGTGACCTCTGGTTACGGACCCACTTGCGAGAGGAATCAGTTTCTTCCTACTTGCTCTATCAAAACTGCTCATAGTTTTGAACACTTCTATTCAGTCTCCTCTTAACCTTCTCTTCTCTAAGGAGAACAATCCCAGCCTCTCCAATCTCATCACATAAATGAAGTCCCTCATTCCTGGTACCATCCTGGTACCTCCTCTGCACCCTCTCCAAGGCCTTGACATCCTTCCTAAAGTGTGGTGCTCAGAATTATACACAATACTCCAGCTGAGGCCTAACCAGTGATAAGGATGACTTCCTTGTTTTTGTATTCAATCATTGGGGCAGAGTAGAAGGAGCTTTAAGAAAGAACTTGCTTTTATATAGCGCCTTTCACAACCTCAGGACATCCCAAAGTGCTTTACAGCCAACTTTTTAAGTGTAGTCACTGTTGTATTGTACGAAACGCGGCAGCCAATTTGTGCACTGCAAGCTCCCACAAACAGCAATGTGCTAATGACTAGTAATCTTTTTTAGTAATGCTGGTTGAGAGATAAAAATGAGCCAGGAAGAACT
Organism: Somniosus microcephalus; assembly: GCF_052327205.1. Classification (NCBI taxonomy): domain Eukaryota; kingdom Metazoa; phylum Chordata; class Chondrichthyes; order Squaliformes; family Somniosidae; genus Somniosus; species Somniosus microcephalus. The sequence continues at coordinate 320,397,364 of NC_140990.1, read as the reverse complement.
CCCCTGCTCTTCTTCGAAATAGTGCCATGGGGAATTTTAAGTCCACCTGAAAGGGCAGACGGGGCCTCGGTTTAACGTCTCATCTGAAAGACGGCACCTCCGACAGTGCAGCACTCCCTCAGTACTGCAATGGGAGAGTCAGCCTAGATTTTGTGCTCAAGTCTCTGGAGTGGTCCTATGAACCCACAACCTTCTGACCCAGAGGTGAGAGTGCTACCCACTGAGCCACGGCTAACAGTCCATTGCTGAACCTGCCATAGCCTGACCTGGGAGTGCCGGCTATTGAAGGTGGGTGCCTGGGACGCTGTGGTGGGAAACAGGAAGAGTTCCTTTCTCCAACACCAACATTGCTCACTTTCTGCCAAAAATAAAATTAAAATGAACAGCGGAGAAGGCTGCTGCAGATTCAACAGCTCAGTGAGAACCCAGTGAGAAAGAAAAAAAAGAACGTGCATTTATATAGCGCCTTTCACGACCTCAGGATGTCCCAAAGCACTTTACAGCCAATGAAGTACTTTTGAAGTGTAGCCACTGTTGTAATGTAGGAAACGCGGCAGCCAATTTGTGCACAGCAAGCTCCCACAAACAGCAATGTGATAATGGCCAGATAATCTGTTTCAGTGATGTTGGTTGAGGGATAAATATTGGCCCCAGGACACTGGGGAGAACTCCCCTGCTCCTCTTCGAAATAGTGCCTTGGGATCTTTTACGCCCACCTGAGAGAGCAGACGGGGCCTCGGTTTAACGTCTCATTCGAAAGACGGCACCTCCGACAGAGCAGCGCTTCCCTCAGTATCAGCCTAGATTTTTGTGCTCAAGTCTCGGGAGTGAGAGGACGAGCTTGTTATAGACTCAGCACAGAAGGAGGACATTCGGCCAAATTAGTCCCACTCCCTCCAGCTCTTTCTGTATCCTGCATTCACTAGAGTTTAGAAGAATGAGAGGGGATCTCATTAAAATGTATAAAACTCTGACAGGGCTAGACAGACTGGATGCAGGGAGGATGTTTCCCCTGGCTGGGGGGGGGTGGTCTAGAATGAGGGGTCACAGTCTCAGGATACGGGGTAGGACAATTAGGACTGAGATGAGGAGGTATTTCTTCACTCAGAGGGCGGTGAACCTGTGGAATTCTCTACCACAGAAGGCTGTGGAGGACAAGTCACTGAATATATTTAAGAAGGAGATGGATAGATTTCTAGACACAAAAGGCATCAAGGGGTTTGGGGAGAGAGCGGGAATATGGTATTGAGATAGAGGATCAGCCAGGACCATATTGAATGGCGGAGCAGGCTTGAAGGGCCGAATGGCCGACTCCTGCTCCTATTTTTCTATGTTTCTATTTCCCAACAGCCCTCCAAATCTCTCCCCTTCAAGTAGCAATCCAAGTCCCCTTTGAAAACTTTTATTGAATCTGCTTCCACCGCCCTTTCAGGTGGACTAGATCAATAGTAGCTTTGGTGTTGTTAATTGAGAATTATCCAGATACCATGGCCTAGAAATTCAGTTGGGCGCGCCAGCCGTTAGCGCCTTAGGGGGAGTAGATCTCGACCGCTAGGCGCTTATCGCCCGGGCGCAGCGCGATCTGCGCCTCTCCCCAACTTCAGGACACATTTAGCGCCGGCGCAAAGTCTTAGCGCGCGCCCTGCTGCGCGCGCAGATCATGACGTCATATAATAGTGCAACGCCCTTTGTGCGCCCCAAACCGGAACTTCACTCGCACCGGCCCATTGTGCGCCGGGCGTCCCGAGCGACTGTGAAGTGGAACGGTACACAGGCCAGCCGGGCCGGGGGGAGCGCTAATTAAAGGGCACTTACCCAGCAGTATAAAGGCCAGCCATTTTGCAGCATTCACTCTTGTGCAACGGTTTTTTGGACAGAGACCAAGGAGGAGGGTTTACTGGTTTGGACCAACACTTGGACAGGTATTTTTGGCTCAGGCCAGAGCTTACCAATTATCTTAGCCTTCATTCAGAGCTCAGTGTTTGCCAGCATATAATGGGGGCTGCATTGGGTGGCAACGCTGAATTTCAGCCTTATGCCAGAAGGGCTTACAGACGCCGTGAGAGAGTGGCAGCCCTGGCTAGACGCAGAGGGGGCAACAGGCGTCGCCAACTGAGGCCTTACCCACGCAGGGTATACCGCCAGCAGACCTCCTATCTGACCATGTCTGCCGCGATGTGTGTTAGGAGGCTGCGATTCCGAAGGGAGGTGGTTGCAGACATCTGCCGGCTGCTTCAGAGAGATCTGCAGCCACAGCTGATGCGCAGGACGTCTCTGTCGGTGGCAGTGAAGGTGACGGTGGCTCTCAACTTCTGTGCCTCCGGCTCCTTCCAATCCGCTACTGGGGACATCGCTAACATCTCCCAGTTCGCCGTGCATTGCTGCATCCGCCAGGTCACCGAAGCCCTTTTCAGAAGGAGACATCAATTCATCTCCTTCCCCATGACCCTGGACAAGCAGCAGCAGCGTGCAGTGGGGTTTGCAAGAATAGCGGGCTTCCCCATGGTGCAGGGCGCCATTGACTGCACGCATGTGGCTTTGCGGGCACCTCTTGAGCATGCCGAGGATTACCGCAACTGGAAGGGCTACCATTCCCTCAATGTACAGCTGGTGTGTGACCACAGGCAGCGCATCCTAGCTGTCAATGCCCGCTTTCCAGGCAGCAGCCACGATGCCTTTATCCTGCGACAGACAACTGTGGCTGACATGTTCCAGGCACAGCCTCCCCCAAGAGGATGGCTTATCGGGGACAAAGGCTATCCTTTGTGTACCTGGCTCATGACCCCGCTCCGCGCGCCCACGACCCCTGCTGAAGAGGCATACAACGAGAGCCATCAAGCGACGAGGAACCTCATAGAACAAACAATCGGCGTGCTCAAGCAATGGTTCCGCTGTCTCGATCGCTCCGGGGGAGCCCTCCAGTATTCGCAGGATCGAGTCTCCCGATTCGTCGTCGTTTGCTGCATGCTGCACAACCTGGCTATCCGCAGGACTCAGGCACTGCCACCTCACGTTGGACCACCACCTCAGGAGGAGGAGCAGGAGGAGCATGAGGACGACGAGGACGAGGAGTACCAGCCCAGGAGGGATGCACAAGGTCCAAGGGCCGCCCGTCGTTGGCTTATTGAACGTCACTTCTAGGCCCCCTGTCAGGGAATGGCTTGTGCCAATGATAGAACATGATTGCAGCCGCTCCACAAGCCCTCAGCCGGTTAAGGCAACAAACACTTCAAAGATCAAACATGGACAATGTGAATAAATAAAATGCTTTATTGTACAAACTCTGGGCCCTTCCCACATGAAAACCAAAAACAGAGGAAACCCCCAAAAAACACTCAAACACATTACTCGCTCCCACAACCTGGGAAGGATTAACAAAATAGTGCAACTAAAATGGCCGTCATTGTCGGCCTTCGTCCAAAGCAAACATCACATCATCGGCCTTCAAAAAACTAACATCCAATTCTCGGCCTCAAGAAACAAACACAAATGGCCACACATTCGAATATTTGGCCTGCTAGGGCGATGCCTTGGCCATCTTTGGGTGGCCCCTGCCCGCCTTGCTGCTCCGCCTCAAAGTAAGGCCATTGGCTGCTGCAAGGCTGGGGGCAGGCTCCTGAGGGGCACATGTCGTGATGGCAGATGCCCTTGGGGGTCGGCCTAGTCGAGGTCTGGGCGTCGAGCGGCCGGCTGTTGATTGCTGCAGCTGTGGCTGGCCAGCATCAGTCGCTGCAGCAGCTCCTGGCAGCTCCACTGGGGGAGTGGCAGTGGCGGCTGGAGGAATGCCGGCAAGCTGCCGGATGGCAGGCACTCGCTGGTCGCCTGAGACACTGGCACTCGCCCGGGCCAGCACTGCAGCATGCGCACCAATCTGCCGAGGGACAGACCGATGTGCTGCTGCAGCGCGCCGGGTGCCCTGGCGATGCCTGGCTGACACAGCGAGTGTGGCAGCAGTGAGTGCCGGTGTTGACCTGTTCACTGCCCGCAGCAGAGCAGACAGTGACTGGACGGCACCACTAATCACCTGGCCAGTCGCTGCAAGATCTGCCCGGTATTCCGCCCGACTGGTGGCCTCTAAGGGCCCGAACTCGGCCACACTCCGAGAGAGGGAATCGATGGACTCAGGCAACCGTGACACTGCCGCCATGAGCTCCGTGTGCCGGCGCTCCGAGTCCGCGGACAAGTCTTCGAGGCCTTCCATCTCCTCGGCGAAGAGCATCTCCTGACTGGAGGCCGGACTCTCCCTCTGGGGAGAAGGCCGCCGAGCTGGCCGACCCTTCCTGCGTTGCTGGAGGCCGCTGGGCCCAGCAATTGGACTCCCCTCCGACGCATCCCCCCTCTGGGGAGAAGGCCGCCGAGCTTCCACCCCCTTCCCGCCTTTCTGCAGCACGCAGGTCCCAGGAGCTCCCCTCCCCTTCGACACTTCCATCACGCTGCCCTCCAGGGAAGACGTGTCCCCTACATTGGCCCGGGTGGCCGCGGCTGAGGGTTCCCCTGATGGGCCGCCTTCCTCTTGCTCCTCCTCCTGCTCCTCCTCGGAGGGTCTGTCACTGGCAAGTTGAGGGACCTCCTCTTGACCATCTGAAAGCAGGAAGGCACAAGAGTAGCCTTAGAGTGAGGAGAGGGCGTCAGTGCAGGATGCATGAGTGGTGGCATTCAGCGCATTGGTCGGACAGTGGCAAAGGATGTAGCTCTGATGCGCAAGTGGGACGAGAGAGGTGCAAAAGGTGATGTCCTTACCATTGCTTCCCAGAACAGGGTCGGCATCTCCACATGCAACGGGCCCAATCACCCGGCGACCCATGAGGCGCTCCATGCGATGTTGCAGGTCGGTGAGTGGCTGGATATGGGGTCGTCCTCCCCCAGTCGCAGCCCGGCTCCTGCGATTATTCGCCAGCTTGGCCTGCAAGAGAAAGGACGGCCTCTAAGTACAGTTTGTCGCCGTGATCTTGTGTGCACTGCCTCCCATGGTGGAATAGCCTGGCCAGTGTGTCGCCATGATCTGGTGTGCACTGCCTCCCATGGTGGAATAGCCTGGCCAGTGTGTCGCCATGATCTGCAGTGCACTGCCTCCCATGGTGGAATAGCCTGGCCAGTGTGTCACCATGATCTGCTGTGCACTGCCTCCCATGGTGGAATAGCCTGGCCAGTGTGTCGCCATGATCTGCTGTGCACTGCCTCCCATGGTGGAATAGCCTGGCCAGTGTGTCGCCATGATCTGCTGTGCACTGCCTCCCATGGTGGAATAGCTTGGCCAGTGTGTTCAGTGCAGAATGTGCAATTGATGCTCATGCCTGTGCCATAGCTGCTGGATGAAGGCTGGCCATTAGAGCTTTCAGGTCCCTTTGCCCATAATGTGAGGTGCACATGCAAGGATGAGGAGGTCATTGGAAAGGGTACTCACCCTGACAATGCGTGTGAGGTCATTTATCTTTTTGCATCCTGGGGACGTCGCTGTTGGCTGACAGCTTGCTGGCGACATGCCTCCAGGCTCTCCTGTAGACGTGGACCGTCGCCTTCTTGCCATTGTCCGGGTACAAAACATGGCACCTCTTCTCCACAGCAGCAAGCAGCACACTCAGATCACGCTCTGAGAAGCGCTGCGCACGTTCACGGGCCTTCTCCATGTCTTCAGGCGCTATTTGGGTCCAGCAGCAGTGTTCAGGCCTAGCTGGAGGGCTCCACTATCCAGGGCGTGGCAGCAGACACAGTCGACCCTTCCCCCTTAAGAGCTGGCCGGCGCCAGGGTGTCTGCTGTCAATCACGAGATGGCCGCACCTGCGCTGCGCCCGGCCTCGGCGCTATCGATCACCACCTCCGGCTTAGCGCCCAAAGAGAGGCGTCCAACAGCCGTTTTAGCGCTCGCCCGAACTAGTAGGGCGAAGCTAATGAATATCGGAGAAGTGGCCTAGATTTGGAGGCGGCCGCTAACTTTAGCGGATGCCCCACTTTAGCGCCCCAAAAGTGGCGTCAATGAATTTCTAGGCCCATGTGTTGAAACAATCAGTGATGCTGCACGAGGAGTACATTTGTGAAATAACTGTTAATCCTTTAGTTGAAGTCCAGTTCCGAATTGGTCAATGATATAGCAAGTAAATGCTTAATACTGTACCAGAAATCCAGTTTTGAAATGGTTAATACTGTACAGATTGCGAAATGGTTAATATTATGTCTGGAATCTGGTACCAAATCGGTTAATACTGTACCATGAATCTGGTGCTTAGGTCATTTACAAAACTGCAGAAACCTGGTTTTGAATCATACCTGAAGTCCAGAGAAGGTCAATACTATAATCAGGTTAATGCACACTATCAATCCAGTCCTTAAATGTTTGATACCATGTCTGGAGTCTGGTCCTGAAATGGTTAATATCATAACAACAAGAACTTGCATTTATGTGGCGCCTTTAACATAGTAGAATGTCCCAAGGCGCTTCACAGGAGCGATTATCAAACAAAATTTGACACCGAGCCACATAAGGAGATATTAGGGCAGAGGAGGTAGGTTTTAAGGAGCGTCTTAAAGGAAGAAAGAGAGGTAGGGAGGCGGAGAGGTTTAGGGAGGGAATTCCAGAGCTTGGGGCCCAGGCAGCTGAAGGCACGGCCGCCAATGGTGGAGCGATTATAATCAGGGATGCTCAAGAGGCCAGAATTAGAGGAGCGCAGAGATCTCGGAGGGTCGTAGGGCTGGAGGAGGTCACAGAGATGGGGAGGGGCATAACAGGAGCTCGGTCCTGAATTGGTTAATATACACGATGGGCTGAAATGGCCTCCTTCCGTGCTGTAAATTTCTATGATTCTATGATTGCACCAGGAGTTCGGTCCTGAATTGGTTAATATTGTACCAGGAGTTCGGTCCTCAGATGGAGCTGACATTTTGTGCTGGTCTCTTGCCAGCAGAAGTGACATCATGAATGGGCAGGCCCGAGGGCATCACACTTCATTCTGAATGCCACTGGAACACATCTTTGCAATGTGGTGGCAGGGAAATCTTACCTCTGAAAGATATTCGCAGGCCGCTCCTGTCCAGCAGCTGTATATCCAACAACATTAGAATGAGGTGAGACTGAGAAAACAGAAGTGTACATCTTTCAATCTTTATAGCGTTTATCTTACCTCAGCTGTTAATGGGCACATATGTTATTTAATTGCACTTTAACTCCATCATACCTGGAACCCACGCTTGTGGTGCTACTACGTACATTGATAGAGCACCGTCAATGTCGAAAAATATCCCAAGATGTTTCAGAAAGGAAAATGGACGGCGAGCCAAAGAAAGAGATATTGGGAGATTTGAGGAGGGTCTTAAAGGAGGAGCGGTGGGTGGGAATGCGGAGGGGTTTAGGGATTTGATGCCAGAGTGTGAGAGGCACAGTCGCCAATGGTGGGGCAAAGGAAGGGCGGGGGGGGGGGATGTACAAGAGTTGGAGGAGTTGGAGAGTTCGGACAGGTGTTGCTAAACTGGAGGAGGTTACAGAGGTTGAACGGAAGACTTGCATTAATGTAACGCCTTTCACTGCCTCCCAAAAGTGATTTGCATCCAATGAAGCACTTTTTGAAGTGCGGTCACTGTTGCAATGTAGGAAACGTGTCAAAGTATCTGCGCACAGCAAGCTCCCACAAGCAGCAATGAGATAGATACATAGATACATAGAAGATAGGAGCAGGAGTAGGCCATTCGGCCCCTCGAGCCTGCTCCGCCATTCATTGAGATCATGGCTGATCATCCAAATTCAGTACCCTGTCCCTGCTTTCTCCCCATATCCCTTGGTCCCTTTAGCCTTAAGAAATATATCTAACTCCCTCTTGAATATATTTAATGAATTGGCCTCAACTGCCTTCTCTGGTAAAGAATTCCACAGGTTCACCACTCTCTGGGTGAAGAAATTCTCCCGCATTTCAGTCCTAAATGGCTTACCCCTTATCCTTAGACTGTGACCCCTGGTTCTGGACTCCCCTGCCATCAGGAACATCCTTCCTGCATCTAGTCTGTCTAGTCCTGTTAGAATTTTAGAAGTTTCGATGAGATGCCCTCTCATTCTTCTAAACTCTAGCGAATATAAGCCTAATCGACCCAATCTCTCCTCATACGTCATTCCTGCCATCCCAGGTATCAGTCTGGTGAATCTTCGCTGCACTCTCTCCATGGCAAGAACATCCTTCCTCAGATAAGGCGACCAAAACTGCACACAATACTCAAGGTGTGGTCTCACCAAGGCCCTGTGCATCACTGCAGCAAGACATCCTTGCTCCTGTACTCGAACCCTCTCGCTATGAAGGCCAACATACCATTTGCCTTCTTAACCGCCTGCTGCACCTGCATGCTTACCTTCAGCGACTGGTGCACAAGGACACCCAGGTCTTGTTGCACTTCCCCTTTTCCCAATCTATTGCCGTTCAGATAATAATCTGTCTTCCTGTTTTTGCCACCGAAGTGGATAACCTCACATTATACTGCATCTGCCATGCATCTGCCCAATCACCCAACCTGTCCAAATCATACTGGAGTTTCTCTGCATCCTCCTAACAGCACACACGCCCACCCAGCTTTGTGTCATCTGCAAACTTGGAAATATTACATCTAGTTCCCTCATCTAGATCATTTATATATATTGTGAATAGCTGGGGTCCCAGCACCGATCCCATCACCGATAAATGATCAGGTAATCTGTATTTCAGTGGTGTTGATTGGAGGATACATATTGGCCCAAGACACCGGGGAGAACTCGCCTGTTCTTCAAAACATGGGATCTTTAATGTCCATCATGAGAGGGGAAAGCAGGGCCTCGTCTCATCCGAAAGACATCACCTTCAGGCAGTGCAGTGCTCCCTCAGTGCTGGCACTGGAGTGTCAGCCTTTGGAGTGGGACTTGAACCCACAACCTTTATAACGCAGATGGTGCGACTGCTTCCCACTGAACCACTACTGTGTCAGCCGTGGCTCAGTGGGTGGCACCCTTGCCTCTCAGTCAGAATGGTTGTGGGTTCAAAGTCCTCACTCCGGGGACTTGAGCACATAAATCTAGGCTGATGCTCCAGTGGCAGTGCTGAGGGAGTGCCGCACTGTCGGAGGTGCTGTCTTTGGGATGAGACGTTAAACCGAGGCCCCTGTCTGCTCTCTCAGGTGGCCCTAAAAGATCCGATGGCACTATTTCGAAGAAGAGCGTGGGAGTTATCCCCGGTGTACTGGGGCCAATATTTATCCCTCAATCAACATCACTAAAACAGATTATCTGGTCATTATCACTGATGTAAGAAAACTACTAGGCACTTGGTCTAAGCATTAAACAAAGCTTTAATCAACTGTTTTACAACATGGAGGTCTAGTTGTGTTCTTCACTAGTTCCTGTTAAGAATGTCCTGCGCAAGCTGGGCCCGTGCCCGAGTATTTATACTCTCCCTGGACAGCGCCACCCGCAGGCTGCTCAGTATTATTTCATAAGTCTTTCTTTCATGAATGACTGATTCATGTCAATCACATTGCTGTTTGTGGGAGCTTGCTGTGTGCGAATTGGCTGCCGCGTTTTCCTACATTACAACAGTGACTACACTTCAAAAAAGTGCTTCATTGGCTGTAAAGCGCTTTGAGACGTCCGGTGGTCGTGAAAGACGCTATAGAAATGCAAGTCTTTCTTTTTTTACTGACGCTGCGCCAAGTAAGTCATTTGAGCGACCGGTCGATTGCGTTTAACAGTTTTATCCGTGGTGACCTTTCCCTTCCCAACATATCTGTTTTCTTTGACCAAATATTGTCAGTTAAATCAGGATTCGACTTTAAATAAATGACACTGAACTGCTCCTCTATAAATATTTACTATAGAAGCTAAGCATCAGGCCTCGGGAAATTGAACTGGTAACAACCTGTATGATCAGGTTCCCTTTTACATGTAGCGTGCAGTTCACATCAAATATTAGCTGTAGTTATATTCAATATTGCAGAAATATTCAGTCTCGGGATGTGGGTGTCACTGGCATTTATTGCCCATCCCCAGTAACTTCATAGAAACATAGAAACATAGAAGATAGGAGCAGGAGTAGGCCATTCAGCCCCTCGAGCCTGCTCCGCCATTCAATGAGATCATGGCTGATCATCCAAATTCAGTACCCTGTCCCTGCTTTCTCCCCATATCCCTTGATCCCTTTATCCTTAAGAAATATATCTAACTCCTTCTTGAATATATTTAATGAATTGGCCTCAACTGCCTTGCGTGGTAGAGAATTCCACAGGTTCACCACTCTCTGGGTGAAGAAATTCCTCCTCATCTCAGTCCTAAATGGCTTATCCCTTATCCTTAGACTGTGACCCCTGGTTCTGGACTCCCCGGCCATCGGGAACATCCTTCCTGCGTCTAGTCTGTCTAGTCCTGTTAGAATTTTATAAGTTTCAATGAGATCCCCTCTCATTCTTCTAAACTCCAGCAAGTATAAGCCCAATCGACCCAACCTCTCCTCATACGTCATTCCTGCCATCCCAGGTATCAGCCTGGTGAATCTTCGCTGCACTCCCTCCATGGCAAGAACATCCTTCCTCAGATAAGGCGACCAAAACTGCACACAATGCTCAAGGTGTGGTCTCACCAAGGCTTCCTGATCTGATGCAGCTGAACGGTTTGCGGGGCCACTTCCGAGGGCCGTGAAAGAGTCAACCATGTTGGTGTGGGACTGGAGTCACCTACAGCGCCCCCTCTAAGCTGTGCGCGGCATGTGCGTGGCCGCGCAGTAACCTGCAAGGTCCCACGCAGGCCGCTCACAAGCTGTCACATCGTGCAGCTTACAGGGAACGCTGGTCACCTATGTTCTTGCCATGGAGGGAGTGCAGCGAAGATTCACCAGACTGATACCTGGGATGGCAGGAATGACGTATGAGGAGAGATTGGGTCGATTAGGCTTATGTTCGCTAGAGTTTAGAAGAATGAGAGGGGATCTCATTGAAACTTATAAAATTCTAACAGGACTAGACAGACTAGATGCAGGAAGGATGTTCCCGATGGCGAGGGAGTCCAGAACCAGGGGTCACAGTCTAAGGATAAGGGGTAAGCCATTTAGGACTGAGATGAGGAGGAATTTCTTCACCCAGAGAGTGGTGAACCTGTGGAATTCTCTACCCCAGAAGGCAGTTGAGGCCAATTCATTAAATGTATTCCAGAAGGAGTTAGATATATTTCTTAAGGCTAAGGGGATCAAGGGATATGGGGAGAAGGCAGGGACAGGGTACAGAGTTTGGATGATCAGCCATGATCTCATTAATGGCGGAGCAGGCTCGAGGGGCCGAATGGCCTACTCCTGCTCCTATCTTCTACGTTTCTATGTTTCTATAGGCCCCCAGGCTGGGTAAGGATGGCACATTTCTTTCCCCGAAGGGACGTTATTGAACCAGTTTGGGTTTTTATGACAGCTTCACGGTCACTTTTACTGCTGCCAGCTTTTTATTTCCAGTTTTGCTTTAAAATTGAATTCAAATTCTCATTGTGTCTGTGCTGAACTGCCCTTGCTCTTCTTCGAAACAGTGCCGCGAGATCTTTTACATCCAGCTGAGAGAGGGGCAGACGGGTCCTCGGTTCAACGTCTCATCCGAAAGACGGCACCTTCCGACAGGGTAGCACTCCCTCAGCATTGCCCTGGGAGTGTCAGCCGAGATTTATGTGCTCAAGTCTCTGGAGTGGGAATTGAGCCCACAACCGTTTGACTAACGAGCGTCTTAAAGAAGGAGAGAGAGGTGGAGAGACTTGGAGGGGGGAATTTCAGAGTTTAGGGCCTGGACGGCTGACAATGGTGGGGCGAAGGAAATGGGAGCATGAAGAAGAGGTCAGAGTTGAAGGAAGGCAGAGATCTGGGAGGGTTGTAAGGCTGGAGGAGGTTACAGAGAGATAGGGAGGGGCGAGGCCATGGAGGGATTTGAACACGGGGATGATCATTCTGGACCAGGAGCCAATGTAGCTCAGCGAGCGCAGGGGTGCTGGGTGAACGGGACTCGGTGCGAGTTAGGAGACGGGCAGCCGAGTTTTGGATGAGCTCAAGTTTATGGAGGGTGCAAGGTGGGAGAGCGTTGGAATAGTCGAGCCCGAAACAGATGTTGGACAGAGATTCGAGAGAAATAGAAAGTTGGGGAGATTACAGAGAGATGCAGAGAAAAAGATGAGGCAGAGATTTGAAAGAAGACGGAAACAAGAAAGAACTTGCATTTGTATATGGCCTTTCACGGCACGCTTAGCGCTTTACCGCCAGTGCAGCCCAGTCACACTTGCCATGTCGGCAACGCAGCAGTGAAAATTGCGCACAGCAAGATCCCACAAACAGTGAATGAGAAACATAAAGGTCGATGAAGAAAGGCGGGGATCTCACAGAATGATGTAGGGAAAGAGGTTCGAAGAGGTGTAAAGATTAATGGGTCAAAGTGGAGAATGTACAGATGGAGAGATTAGGCCGAGTGTGGAGAATTATTGGGGAAAGATGTATTAGAGTTAAAGAGGAGTCTTCTGTGCCAGTGTCGTTTATAACAAGTCTATTTCCTTTCTTTCTGGCCCTCTCTTTCCCACATTACAACAGTGACTACACTTCAAAAAGTACTTCATTGACTGTAAAGCGCTTTGAGACGTCTGGTGGTCGTGAAAGGCGCTATAGAAATGCAAGTCTTTCTTTTTTCTTGTCTTTTTGTGTGCCTCTTTTCTCTGTCTCTCTCTCACCCTTCCTGTTCCCTGTCTCAAATATCAACAGAAAATGCTGGAAAAACTCAGCAGGCCAGGCAACATCCGTGGAGAGAAAATAGAGTCAACGTTTCGGGTGAAACTGTTCCCTGTCTCCTCGTTCTCTCTGTGTGACTTTCACTCCCATCTTTGCTTCTACATGTGTTTCACTCCATGCCTTACACTTACCTCAATCTACATTTCCTTCTCCCTCACTGTTCTTTTTTTGTGTCTCTTCTCTCTCTCACTCACACACACACCTCCCTTTGCAAGTACTAGGGAAATCTTTTGTGCAAATGAGATTCTACACGTGGGTGGAAAATGGCAGGTGTTTTTGGAACGGGTTCTGCCTGTAACAAGTTAGACTGCAGTTACAGGACAGGAGGCGAGAGAGAGAGAGAGAGAGAGAATTACTCGTCAGCTTCGACGACCAGCATCAATCCCCAATGCAACCACTTCTCCTCCCAATTTCCCATCTTCCCAGGGCTTGGTGAGTTTTGCATAGAAAGTCTCTCCTCCCTCCCTCCCTCCCCTAGGTCTAATGAGCGCTAATAACCTGCTCCCAGTGTCAATATTTGATGTCAGTCCATGACAGGTGCAGCTCTCAGGATCTCCGCTCCTCTGCTCAAATGCCAACGAGTCCCCCTCCGACACTCCTTTTGTCTTCTCGCCCGTGATAAACCGGGTGGAGTGGCTTTATAAAAGCCACCAGGTTGGGAGCGAGACCAGTCCATTCCTCGCTGGCAGCCCGCTGCCCCGGCCAGGTGAGTTGCCTGCTACCTTGCCTACGTGTCACTTACCTGAGGCACCCACTTGCAGGTCAGTGTCCTAAGCCTCTCTCCTTACCTTTCACCTAAAACTTTGCAGGAGGACTTGCCGTCGAATGAAGGTCGAGTTTAAGAAAAATAACTGCAGTTTCAATTTAAACTAAAGGTATTTTTTTTAATTGAGAATATTTTAAGGCAATTTCTCTCCCTCTCTCTCTCCTTACACTAACCTGAAATTCTTTCTCGCAAACTTGCAGTTTTTCTTTTTTTTTAAAGAAAGCTGAATCTTTAGAGTTTTAAACCGGGACAATAGTTTCACATTGTTGTTGCAAGGGCAGAGCTGGTTAACGTTACTGTGACTTTCCATTCGAATTATTCGAGAAACATTTCCGGATTGTGTGTGTGTGTAAATATAGAACATCTCGCAGAGCAATATCGCCCAGCGGAAAGATAGGAATCAGATTTATTAGGTTTTTTTCCCCCCGGCGGCTGTGGGGGAGATTAAAAGAAAAAAATAAACCAACTTTTAATGAAAGGAGAATCGCAGTTCTCTCGATTCTGTGGAAATATTGGGTGCCATGCAGTTTAAACTAACTTCCTTCTCCTGCATTAGTTGGAGATGTCTCCGAGGGAAGGTGTTACATGGCAGTTTGTGCCTTATTCTCCCGTATAAAGTAGTTCACTTTTCAGTTCAAGTAACATTTCTCTCCGGTTATTGAAATTCAGTCATGTCTAATTTTCAGACAGTTTAATATTCATGGCCTCCTTTGACAGGAATAGTGTTCCGGTTGGGGCGGGGCATCTCTTTATAGCTCTCGTATTGGAAACCTTTTTTTTATTATTATGTAGAATCAGAGAAATTTACAGCACAGAAGGAGGCCATTCGGCCCATCGTGTCTGTGCCGGCCGACAAAGCTTATCCAGCCCAATCCCACCTTCCAGCTCTTGGCCCCTAAGGTCCCTAAACTTCAGGTGCATATCCAAGTACTTTTTAAATGTGATGAGGGGTTTCCTGCCTCGACCACCCTTTCGGGCAGTGAGTTACAGACCCCCCGCCACCCTCTGGGTGTGTGTATCCCCATCAAATATATATATATTATATCTATATTTAAAGAGTTTGCAAATTCTGCATTGGTGGACATGTCCATCACAGCCGGTTGGGACACCTCAATTCACCGCGACTGGTTCCCTGTGGAGATCTCCATCCTTCCTTTCAAAGGTTGCACCTGTCCTGGGAGTTTCAAGCAATATTCCAAATGTCAACTCTCCAAGTCTTGCTGCCGGTTTTTTTGGGGGGGAGGAGAGGGAAGGTGCACAGCAGAGTTTTCTGAATTCTAAACACGCACACGTTTCAAGTGACAATTTGTGGCTAATTGTTTATTTACTCTGTGAGGTCTCTCTCTCTCGTTACAGAATTTAAAAAAAAGAACCCAACCTCTCTCTCACACTTGGGAGACGAAGCGTGACCCAAGAGTGATTTCCGCCACACACTCCACCCCCCCAAAAAAAAGCCACGTCAGGGTAAAAAGCCAAGGAGATAATGCATTGACTCAGGACAGTCATGGGTCAGATCCGGTTAAAGATCCAACAAGGTTGGGGATGGGACGCGACCAGATGGCAGCAACCTGCGAGAGACTGGAAGATTTCCACAGCTCTTTCCCCCCCCCCCGTCTCCTCTTCTGAGCCACACGTTTCCCCCTCCGCCTCCTTGACCTGGCGTGGGACCCCGTTTTGAGAAGGCTGCTGCGATGGCCCCGGGACAGACCAGGACTAGCCCGGGCGGACTCTGCACCTGTCTGACGCCGAGCCGAGCAAACAATGCCTGTTGTAAAAGTTTTGTTCGTTCGGCTCGCGTTACGCAGGAGTGGTCTATCTACAGAACCTCCCTCCCTCCCCCCAAAATACCTGCACCTACCTTCAGAAACTGCCCCCACTCCACCTCTCCCTGAACCGTGCAACAACCCCAGCCAAGGATGGAACCAGCTGATCGCCGAAGGACAGCAGAGTTCAATGCAAAGGAGTGGCTGGAGAAAGATACTAAAAGATGTACTAAAAGTGCCCTTCTCTTCTCAATGTGATTGATGCTGATCTAATAAAAGTGTGTTTGCTAGCTTATTGCTGGCTGGAAAAAATTCCAAGCTTTCTTTTTGTAAAATGATCCAAGGTGTCCTTTGGTGACGATTGACCCAGGTTGAAAATGTGAATTATGATTCTTGTCGTTTCATTAAAAAAAAAGAAAACTTCTCTGAATTGTTATCTATGTAAAAACAAATAAATTATTTTTTAACTCCGGGAACTCTTTTTGTGTCTTATTATTGGGACGCAATAGCCTCTCATTATTTGACAAGATTCTACCAAAAGGTAACTCCTAAGCAATTTTGAATACCAATTCCCTGCTTTGCGCCCAACTTGTTCCCTGTTTTAGGGTCTGTCCCATTCCCTGTTTTTGGGCCTGTTCCATATTCCCTGTTTTTGGGCCTGTTCCATATTCCCTGTTTTGAGCCACACCCATTCCCTGTTTTGGGCCTGTTACATATTCCCTGTTTTGGGGCCTGTTCCATATTCCCTGTTTTGAGTTGGAACCATTCCCTGTTTTAGGCCTGTTCCATATTCACTGTTTGGAGCCAGACCCATTCCTTGTTTAGGGCTTGTTCCATATTCCCTGTTTTGAGCTGGACCCATTCCCTGTTTGTGGGCCTGTTCCATATTCCCTGTTTTTGGGCCTGTTCCATATTCCCTGTTTTGAGCTGGACCCATTCCCTGTTTTGAGCCTGTTCCATATTCCCTGTTTTGAGCCTGTTCCATATTCCCTGTTTTGAGCCGGACCCATTCCCTGTTTGTGGGCCTGTTCCATATTCCCTGTTTTGAGCCGGACCCATTCCCTGTTTGTGGGACAGGTGCGCCTTCTGTCTGATTTTTAAAAACATATTATTTGGCGAGCCAAATATCGGACGATAGAAACCCAGCAACGTGCTCAAGTCTCCAAATGCAACTATTGAGAAATCCCATAAACAGCTTCAGTTTGCCTCATATGAAGTGTAAACTCCCTACCCACTCATCTAAGCCTGGAGAACTAAAGCACAGGTTGACCACAGCTGAGGGTTAGGGACCAGCCCAATGGCTTGTGGTGAGGGGTGGGGGTAGGGGTGGGGGGGTTTATGTCTAACCAAATGGGAAGACTCCCAGATCCCAGTGATAGATTTAATCCTCCAGGTCCCATCAATGAACCAGACTGGCTGGTCAATCATCAACCGTACCCCAGAGCACTGGGGACCTATGTGGCCCAGGTATCAACAATAACAACCAGCATTTATACCACGCCTTTACCATAGTAAAACGTCCCAAGGTGCTTCACAGGAGCGATTATTAAACAAAGTTTGACACCGAGCCAAAGCAGGAGACATTAGGACAGGTGACCAAAAGCTTAGTCAATAAGGTAGGTTTTAAGGAGTGTCTTAAAGGGGGAGAGAGAGCGGTAGAGAGGTGGAAAGGTTTAGGGAGGGAATTCCAGAGCTTAGGGCCGAGGCCCCATCCAATGGTGGAGCGATGAAAACCGGGGATACGTAAGAGGCCAGAATTGGAAGAGTGCAGTGATCTTGAAGATTTGTAGGTGACTGATTTTCCTTTAGAAGACACTGTGATTCCAGTCGCCCATCATTTGACATGTCATCCCAGTAGGGATGGGCAGTAAATGCTGGCCTTGCCAGCGACGCCCACATCCCATAAACAAATAAAATAAAAAGTAAACTTGACTCCAAAGGGACCCCATTCCTCGACTGACATAACCCTACAAATCAAGGCCTGAACAATGAGAAATGTTACGGAAAGGTGTGAGCTAGGAGTGTATGACTAAGGAATGTGGTTTAATGAACAATATGAAAAATATATCTAAGCTTTTATTCAGCCAAAGTCTATTCTTTGTTCATTGTACTGGCAGGCGTAACTTGAGCAATTCAGAAGTTGAAAGAAAAAGTAGAAATCTTAATTTCTGAAACTTGGAAGCACCAAACCGCTCAGGAGGATGGAATGAAAGAAAAAAGATTTGCATTTATATAGCGCCCTTCACGACCTTGGGATGTCCCAAAGCTCTTTACAGCCAATTAAGTAGTTTTTGACGTGTAGTCACCGTTGTAATGTGGGAAACCCAGCAGCCAATTTGTGCACAGCAAGCTCCCACAAACAGCAATGAGATAATGACCAGATCATCTGTTTTTAGTGATGTTGGATGAGGGATAAATATTGGCCCAGGACACCGGGGAGAACTCCCCTGCTCTACTTCGAAATAGTGCCGCGGGATCTTTTACGACCACCTGAGAGAGCGGACGGGGGCCTGGGTTTAACATCTCATCCGAAAGACAGCACCTCCGACAGTGCAGCACTCCCTCAGCACTGGCACTGGGAGTGTCAGCCTGGATTTATGTGCTCAAGTCCCTGGAGTGGGACTTTGAACCCACAACCTCGGTTTAACGTCTCACCCGAACGAAAGGTGTTAACCCCTTGATCTCTGGCAACAACACCCATAGCTCGTTCAGCACCATGCTTAAAATACGTATGTCTGCCATTTACCAGTGACCGGACACGTTAACTCTGTTTCTCTCTCCACAGATGCTGCCTGACCTGCTGAGTGTTTCCAGCAATTTTCTGTTTTTAATTGCCCATTTTTCTGTCCCTATTCAATACCTAATTGGATGTAGTCTTATTTGGACTCTATTGTGATCCTGAGTGTACTGGTAAAGCCTTTATTATGCACATACTGATTGCATCATAGCCTGGTGAATAGCTGTAGGTTATCACTTGCAGCGACTACAAAAACGATCATTAATCTTTTACTGTCACACCATCCCACATCAAAGGCATGGAATAATCCAGCTGTCAATGTATAGCACAGCACCTGCCACTGGGGAAGTCAAAAACATTGAGCGAAAAAATGGCACTCTGTTGAAACCGAGGCTCGCTGTTGACTGTAATTAATTCTTTCAAAAACCGTGGAACTCCTCAGCCTCCTACAATCCGCGAGCTTTTATAACCCCAGCTTGACGTCATCTAACCGCAGCCTCTCGCGTTATCTTGTTTTCAACCTTGCTGGTGGCCCTACAGTATGGGTCTTGGCCCTTCGCTTAGGTTCCTCAATTAAAAAAGAAAGGATTAAGTAAAACTGCCCTCACCAACACCATAGCAACTGTTATATAAAAAGAAGATCATACATGGAAGTGTCTGTAAAGCAGTAATTGGAATTTGCGTTGAGTTTGCACCATCCCCCAGTGAGATTATTGCCTGGGGATAATCTCATTGAAATTTATAAAATTCTAACAGGACTGGACAGACTAGATGCAGGAAGGATGTTCCCGATGGTGGGGGGAGTCCAGAACCAGGGGTCATAGTCTAAGGATAAGGGGTAAGCCATTTAGGACAGAGATGAGGAGGAATTTCTTCACCCAGAGAGTGGTGAACCTGTGGAATTCTCTACCACAGAAGGCAGTTGAGGCCAATTCATGAAATATATTCAAGAAGGAGTTGGATATATTTCTTAAGGCTAAAGGGATCAAGGGGTATGGGGAGAAGGCAGGGACAGGGGACTGAATTTGGATGATCAGCCATGATCGCATTGAATGGCGGAGCAGGCTCGAGGGGCCGAATGGCCTACTCCTGCTCCTAACTTCTATGTTTCTATAATCGCTGCCACCTTTCCATTACTCTCTATTTTACTTTAATCGGAGGTCTGGTCTGCCACTTCCAGGTGTCAGCTGTGGCTCCGTTCATAGCACTCTCGCCTCTGAGTCAGAAGGTTGTGGATTCGAGCCCCACTCCAGAGACTTGAGCACAAAGTCTAGGCCTGACGCTCCCAGTGCAGTACCGAGCGAGTGCCGCATTGTCGGAGGTGCCGTCTTTCAGGTGAGACGTTAAACCGAGGCCCCGTCTGCTCGCTCAGGTGGACGTAAAAGATCCCATGGCACTATTTCGAAGAGGAGCAGGGGGGTGTTCTCCCCGGTGTCCTGACCAATATTTATCCCTCAAACAACATCACTAAAACAGATTATCGCAGTGCTGTTTGTGGGGGCTTGCTGTGCGCAAATTGGCTGCTGCGTTTCCCACATTACAACAGTGACTGTACTTCATTGGCTGTGAAGTGCTTCGGGACATCCTTAGGTCGTGAAAGGCGCTATAGAAATGCAAGTCTTTCTTTTTTCCAGTGGTTCAAATGAATGTTGAAGTCCGATGGTACTTGCCACAATTTCGGATGCACTCCAGCTAGTTTTTCTCCAGTCCAGCACAAAGAATAATAGACAAGTCCACTCCCTGTGACCTTATGCATGGCGTAAGCAGGCCGCAGGGTGAACAATGATCCCTCTTAACATTAAGTTGTACAGCGGAATTGGCCACCATACACTTCAGCTTTCTCTGATTGACAAAGAACAGCTCATACATCTCAGGCTATAGCTACAAATCAGATTTTATTAATTATAAAAGTCAAACAAAAGCAGATAGACAAATCACAGCATTTCTCACTTAGCTCACAGAATGTGTTGTAAAACAATAAAACGTTTTAAAGTTCTGGCTGCTCTCTGTAGTATCGTGCCATTACTTTGGATCAAGACCTGTGCAATTTTACCTGAGACTTGGGTCATCGGAACATAGGTACATAAGAACGAAAGGAGGTCATTCAGCCCCTCGAACTTGTTCCGCCAGTCAATTAGATCATGGCTGATCTGTATCTCAACTCTATCTAATCACCTTGGTTCCGTAACCTCTAATACCCTTACCCAACAAAAATATATCAATCTCAGTTTTGAAATTTGAAATGAACCCCCAGCCTCAACAGCTTATTGGCGATTCCAGATTTCCACTGCCCTTTGTGTGAAGAAGTGCTTCCTGACATCATCCCTGAACGGCCTGGCTCTAATTTTAAGATGATGCCCCCTTGTTCTGGACTCCCCCACCAGAGGAACCAGTTTCCCTCTGTCTACGCTATCCACTCCTTTAATAAAGGGTCCCTTGGCTCCTTGGTTAATATCTGCCTGTATAGCAAAATAAATTGAGTATTGTGTGCAGTTTTGGTCGCCTTATCTGAGGAAGGATGTTCTTGCCATGGAAGGAGTGCAGCGAAGATTCACCAGGCTGATACTTGGGATGGCAGGAATGATGTATGAGGAGAGATTGGGTCGATTGGGCTTGTACTCGCTGGAGTTTAGAAGAATGAGAGGGAATCTCATTGAAACTTATAAAATTCTAACAGGACTAGACAGACTAGATGCAGGAAGGATGTTCCCGATGGTCGGGGAGTCCAGAACCAGGGGTCACAGTCTAAGGATAAGGGGTAAGCCATTTACGAATGAGATGAGGAGGAATTTTTTTCACCCAGAGAGTGGTGAACCTGTGGAATTCTCTACCAAAGAAGGCAGTAGAGGCCAATTCATTAAATGTATTCAAGAAGGAGTTGGATATATTTCTTAAGGCTAAAGGAATCAAAGGATATGGAGAGAAAGCATGAACAGGGTACTGAATTTGGATGATCAGCCATGATCTCATTGAATGGCAGAGCAGGCTCGAGGGGCCGAATGGCCTACTCCTGTTCCTATCTTCTATATTTCTATGAAAGAAAGACTTACATTTATATAGCACCTTTCACATCCCAAAGCATTTTACAGCCCATGAAGTACTTTTGAAGTGTGGTCACTGTTGTAATGTAGGAAATGCAGCAGCCAATTGTGCACAGCAAGCTCCCAGATAAACTGCTTTTTTTTTTAGTGATGTTGGTTGAGGGATAAATATTTGTCAGGACTCCAGGGAGAACTCCCCTGCACACCTTCAAAATAGCGGCCCTGGGATCTTTTACGTCCACCTGAGAGAGCAGACGGGGCCTCAGTTTAACGTCTCATCCGACAAGACAGCACCTCCGACGGTGCAGTGCTCCCTCGGCACTGCAGTGGGGCCTCTCAACCTCGATCTTTGCACTCAATTCTCTGGAATGGGATTGGAACCTGCAAACCTTCTGACTCAGAGGCGAGAGTGTGCTACCCACTGAGCCGCGACCGACACATGCAACGCAACAGGAAGGGAACTGCTGAACTATAAAAAAAAGGCTCCTATATCTATTTTTCTGTCAAGGAGGCTCTGAGCAGGGAGCTGTTAATCAACCCCAGCATTAAGGACCTTGAATGAAATGCCTGCTACAATAGACTCACACCAATGGAGGTTCAGCAATGAAAAATGATCAGCGCTAAGTCCTTCTTACAGCTCGGTTATTAACATTAGCTGCCTAAAACCTGGATAAACCTTGCATCAGGGACCCATTAAGAAGTCCACCAAGACAGAGGTGGCTGCCTTTGTAGTGGCCTTGGCGCAAAAGCAGATAAAATGTATTTTGTGTATACACTGCTGGGCAGTTTCCAGTATTCAAAGCAAAGTTGGCACAATACTGGCAAGCTATGAATTACCATAAATAAATATTAAAATATGGAGCAGGCAAAATTTCTGATTCACCCCCTGATGTAAGAAAACTACTAGGCACTTGGTCTAAGCGTTAAACAAAGCTTTAATCAACTGTTTTACAACATGGAGGTCTAGTTGTGTCCTTCACTAGTTCCTGTTAAGAATGTCCTGCGCAAGCTGGGCCCGTGCCCGAGTATTTATACTCTCCCCGGACAGCGCCACCCGCAGGCCGCTCAGTTGATTCATGTCACCCCCCCCCCCCCTCCAGAGGAGCATACTATAAAATGACACAACAACCTCAGGATGTTCCAAAGTGCTTTACAGCCAATGAAGTATTTTTTTTTTAGAAGTAAAGTTGATGTTGTGCTGCAGGGAAATGTGGCAGCCAATTCGCTCATAACAAGGTCCCACACACTTCAATGTCCACTCTCTGTCCATTGATTTTAAATGGCTCTGTGTGGGTCAGCCATGGCTCAGTTGGTAGCACTCTCGTCTCTGATTCAGAAGGTTGAGAGTTTTCAAGCCCCACTCCATGGAACCTGAACACCTGAATCCAGGCTGACACTCCAGTGCAACACAAAGGGATTTCTGCACTGTCATAGGCACTGGCGTTCGGATCAGATATGAAACTGTGGCCCTGCCTGACCTCTTGGGGGGACATAAAAGAATCCCATGGCAATATTCAAAGAAGAGCAGGGGAGTCCTCCCTGGTGTCCTGGGCCAATATTTACCCTTCAAACAACACCTAAAAACAGATTATCCAGTCATTATCACATTGCTGTTTGTGGGAGCTTGCTGTGTGCAAGTATTTCTACCTTTTCCTTTTGAAAATTATGGGCTGGCAGTGGGCGATTTTGCAATATGAGCTCCAGCACCTGACAGGAGAGGAAGCATCAGACTTATGACTCGGGAGTATTCTAAGAAGAAGGAAAAGAAAGTACTTGCATTTCTATAGCGCCTTTCAAAACCTCAGGATGTTCCAAAGTGCTTTACAGCCCACGCAGTACTTTTTTTTGAAGTCAAGTCAATGGTGTAATGTAGGGAAACGCAGCAGACAATTTTCTCATAACAAGGTCGCACAAACTTCAATGCGATACATGTCCAAATAATCTGTTTTGGTGATGTTGGGTTGAGGGATAAACAAGGACATTAGGGAGAACTCCCCATGCTCTTCACTGAATAGTGCTATGAGATCTTTTACGTCCAGCTGAGAGGACAGACAGGGGCCTCGGTTTCATGCCTCATCTGAAAGGCGGCACCTCCGACAGTGCAGCACTCCCTCAGCGCTGCACTGGGAGTGTCAGCCTAGATTACGTGGTCAAGTCTCTGGAGTGGGACTTGAACACACAACTTTTTGACTCAGAGGCGTTCAAAGCAAGACACAACTTTGACAAATCACAGCACTATTTGAAGACAAACAAAGAGTTTCCTTGGTGTCCTGAACGCCTGACCAATGCTCCTCCCTAAACCAACACCATCAAAAGAAGATTAACTAGCCATTCATCGTATTGCTGTTTGTGAGACATTAATTCTGTTGAAAGGCTACTATATTTGCCGACATAATAATAGTGGCTGCACTCCAAAAGTAATTCACTGTGTAAAGAGCTTTGAGGTAAGGTGTTATATAAGTCTCTATTCTCAGTGATCCTCATTGGCCAAGGAAACATGTGGGAGGATGTTTTTTTCCCTTTTATGTCATTGGTTGTTTTTTACAGTAAAGAAAATAAGAAATAGGAGCAGAAGTGGGCGATAGGACCCCTCGAGCCTGCTCCGCCATTCAATAAGATCATGGCTGATCTTCGCCCTCAGCTCCACTTTCCCGCCTGATCCCCATATTCCCTTAGTATCCAAAAACCTATCGATCTCAGCCTTGAATCTACTCAATGACTGAGCATCCACAGCTCTCTGGGGTAGTGAATTCCAAAAATTCACCACCCTCTGAGTAAAAATCCTGAACTACTTAAAAGCTGGAACCTGAGCTGACTTTGAATCAATCATAAACTGAAATTTGAGCCGATTTTGAACCAATCAGAAAAGTGGAATAGGTCCTGACATTGAACCAATCAGAAAGCTGGAACAGGTGGCTATAGACGGATGGTTGTATGGACAGAAAGATAGATAGAGTCATAGAATAATAGCATTTTACAGGACAGTAGGAGGCCATTTGGTCCATCATACCTGTGCCAACTCTCTGATAGACCTATCCATTTAGTTCCAATCCCCTGCCCTTTCCTGATACCCTTTAAAATTTTTATGTTTCAAATATTTATTCACCTCATTTAAAAAAAACGATTATGGATTCTAGATTCTGCTCCCCCCGCACAGAGGTACAGTTGTGTATTGGTCATATTGCAACAAGACCTGGATGACGTTCAGGCTTGGGCTGATAAGTGGCAGCTAACATTTGCGCCACACAAGTGCCAGGCAATGACTATCTCCACAAGCGAACTCCTAACCACCGCCCCTTGACATTCAATGGCATTACCATCACCGAATCCCCCACCATCAATATCCTGGGGGGTCACCATTGACCAGAAACTTAACTGGACCAGCCACATAAATACTGTGGAAACAAGAGCAGGTCAGAGGCTAGGTATTCTGTGGTGAGTGTCTCACCTCCTGACTCCCCAAAGCCTTTCCACCATCTACAAGACACAAGTAAGGAGTGTGATGGAATACTCTCCACTTGCCTGGATGAGTGCAGCTCCAACAACACTCAAGAAGCTCGACACCATCCAAGACAAAGCAGCCCGCTTGATTGGCATCCCATCCACCACCTTAAACATTCACTCCCTCCACCACCGGCGTACTGTGGCTGCAGTGTATACCATCTACAAGATGCACTGCAGCAACTCGCCAAGGCTTCTTCGGCAGCACCTCCCAAACCCGCGACCTCTTCCACCTAGAAGGACAAGGGCAGCAGGCGCATGGGAACAACACCATTTCCAAGTTCCCCTCCAAGTCACACACTGTCCTGATTTAGAAGTATATCGTCGATCCTTCATCGTCGCTGGGTCAAAATCCTGGAACTCCCTACCCAGCAGCACTGTGTGAGTCCCTTCACCACACGGACTGCAGCGCTTCAAGAAGGCGGCTCACCACCACCTTCTCAAGGGCAACTAGGGATGGGCAATAAATGCTGGCCTTGTCGGCGACGCCCACATCCCATGAACAAATAAAATTAAAAAAATTACTGGACTAGCAATCCTGAGACCTGGACTAATAATTCAGAGAACGTTAGTTCAAATCCCCCTACGGCAGTTTGAGCATTGGAATTTCAGTCTAGGAAAAAATCTGGAAATAAAATGCTGGTGTCAGTAAAAGTGACCATGAAGCTGTCCGATTGTCGTTATAACCCAACTGGTTCACTAATGTCCTTTAGGGAAGAAAATCTGCCGTCCTTACCCGGTTTGGCCTAGGTGTGACTCCAGTCCCCACACCAATGTGGTTGCCTCTTAACTGCCCTCAAAAGAGGCCTAGCAAGACAATCAGTTGCATTAAATCACTACAAAGAATATCACACGGACTGCAGCGGTTCAAGAAGAAGGCCCACCACCTTCTCCAGGGCAACTAGAGATGGGCAATAAATGCCGGCCTCACCAGCGACAACTATAATCCCGGCAATGAATTAAAAAACTGTTTCTACCAGGCATTTCCTGTCCTAACAACCCTCTATGTAAAAAGAATCTCCTAATCTCTCCCTTCGATCTTTTGATGGTGCTTTTAAATTCATGCCCTCAGGATAGAATGATAAATATTGTGAGAAATAACTAGATTGATTCCTGGGATGAGAGGGTTGTCCTATGAGGAGAGATTGAGTAGATTGGGCCTATACTCTCTGGAGTTTAGAAGAATGAGAGGTGATCTCATTGAAACATATAAGATTCTGAGGGGGATTTGTTAGATCCGGGTATCTTAATGTTGTGTCCTTTCAATAATCAGACAAAGACTGCAGGGAACGATCAACAGGTGTTTACTGGATGAAGTTCAAACTGCAACTGACTGTACAGAGCGCCACTCAGGGCTTATATACAGGTGTGGTCACTGCCGGTACTACAGGATACAGGAGCTGTAAAAAGTAGTTCTCCCCCTTAAAGGTACATACACTACAATTCCTCCCCTTTTAGATTAACAGTACCGTAACACTCATTTAACAATTAAATATCAAACTAATTACAATTAACACTTTTAACATGCAACATTAACTGGAAATAGTCTATTTATAAATTCAGTCTTTGGGGAGGCTTCCTGATTCTTTCTGGATAACGCCTTTCCCGAGTGTCTCGCTCTTGGTGCGGAGACGATTCTAACACCCTGTCGTCAGTTGATTCATCAGCTTCCAATGCTATTGTTTCTGAGGTAGATGCGACCTGTACGTTGGGTTCCTCACCAGATACGTATGGCCGAGACATGGGGTTGACTCGTTCCTGTGACTCGAGGATCTGGTCAGCATGGCGTCTCACAATGTTCTCCCCAACATCCATTGTGTACATTAGTGGCCCCTGCCGTGTGCATATCGTTCCTGGTTGCCATTTCTCTGTTCGGTAGTCGCGGGCTAAGACTGGTTGCCCTACATTGAAGCTCCTTGTCGGCTTCTCATTGATGTGCTGGAATTGCTTATTCTCAACATCTCTTCGTACATTTGGTCTGAGCAAATCCAGACGAGATCTCAACCTTCGGTTAAAGAACATCATGGCCGGGGCCTGGTTGGTGACTGCATGTGTTGCATTTCTGTAGGCTAACAGGAAATTGTCCACCTTATGCTGCAGTGGAATGTCGTCATCGCACATGGCCTTTACTGCTTTTTTAAAGGTTTGTACGAACCTCACAGCCAATCCATTTGTGGCTGGATGATACGGGGCGGATGTGTAATGCCTTACCCCATTCCTTTTCATACATCTTCGAAACTCTTCGGACATAAACTGTGGTCCGTTATCAGAGCAAATCTGCTCTGGCAAGCCGTTCCTGGCAAAAATGGTCCGTAGGACTGCAATAGTTTTCTCCGTGGTGGTGGAGGACATTTTGATCACCTCAGGCCATTTTGAGTGTGCATCCACGGCTATTAAAAACATTGAGTCCATGAAGGGACCAGCAAAGTCAATATGCACCCGTTGCCATGGAGAGGAGGGCCACTCCCATGGGTGTAGAGGGGCATGTGCTGGTGCATTTTGGAACTTCTGGCATCCTGAGCAGCTCTTTGTCAGGTCCTCGATTTGCTGATCGATCCCCGGCCACCACACATAAGCCCTAGCAAGGCTTTTCATTTTCACCCCTCCCAGATGACCTTCGTGAAGCTCATTGAGCAATCTCTCCCTTAACTTGGGTGGAATTACCACTCGGGATCCACACATCAAGGTCCCCTGGCATACTGACAGCTGTTCTCTTCTGGATGAGAATGCTGGCAACAGTGAGTGGCCATGTGCTGGCCATCCCTTCACCGTCAAATCATATACCCGAGACAGTGTCGGGTCAGTTCGGGTCTCCTTCTCTATACCAGCGTTAGTTACTGGCAAGCATTCAATTATAGTCGAATGAAATATTTCGACAGGATCCACTGCTGGTGCTTCCTCCGCAGTAGGCAGTGGCAAGCGTGATAGCCCATCAGCGTTTCCATGCTGTTTCGTGCCCTTATACGCGATATCATATTGGTGCGCCCCTAGAAAAAGGGACCATCTTTGTAGCCGTTGCGCAGTCATCACCGGAACGCCCTTCTTTGGATTAAAGGTGGAGACAAGTGGTTGGTGGTCAGTCAGCAAGGTGAACTTCTGCCCGTGCAGATAGTGATTGAACTTTTTCACTCCCCACACTAGGCTGAGGGCCTCCCTGTCAATCTGGGCGTAGTTACGCTCGGCTGAGGTTAGTGCCCGAGACGCAAAGGCTACTGGCCTCTCTGAGCTGTCCGGGAATTTGTGCGACAGCACCGCTCCAATGCCATAGGGTGATGCATCACACGCCAACCGAATTGGTAGTGCTGGGTTGAAATGAGCCAACACCTCTTTCGATGTGATCAATGCTTTGCTCTTCTGGAAAGCTCGTTTACATTCGTCACTCCACTTCCATGGTACCCCCGTTTGCAGTAGGGTGTTCAGTGGGTGTAGTACGGTAGAGAAATTCGGCAAGAACTTATGGTAGTAGTTCACCAGCCCGAGGAACGAACTCAGTTGTGACACATTTTCCGGTGCTGGAGCCTTGACTACTGCCTCAATCTTTTCAGGGGACTTATGTAACCCCTCTTCATCAATAACGTGGCCACAATACGAGATCTGCTCCTGGAAAAACTCGCATTTGTGGCGATTAGCTCGGAGCCCACATTCCTTCAATCTAGTGAGCACCTGCTCCAGGTTGACGAGGTGATCACTGTCATTTTCGCCCGTGACCAGGATGTCGTCCAAATAACACTGGGTCCCTGGAATCCCTTGCAGGACTTGATCCATTGCCCTTTGCCAAATAACCGGAGCTGATGCTACCCCGAACACCAGCTGGTTGTATTGGTGGAGACCTTTATGAGTGTTGATCATGAGGTACTGTTTCGAGGCTTCTTCTACCTCCATTTGCAGGTACGCCTGGGCCAGATCAATCTTAGTGAAGCGTTTCCCTCCAGATAGCGAGGCGGAAATATCTTCAATCCGCGGAAGTGGATATTGTACAGTGTGAAGGACTGGGTTCACTGTCACCTTAAAGTCCCCACAGATGCGAACCTTCTTTGGTTCCCCAGGCGTATTACTCAACGACCTCTTCATTACAGGAACGATGGGTGTAGCCCACTCACTCCAGTCCACTTTGGACAGTACTCCAGAACGTTCCAAACCTTCCAGCTCTGCTTCGACGGCTGGGCGGATCGCATAAGGCACCGGTCTGGCCTTAAAAAACTTTGGGCTTGCATTTTCCTCTATTTTGATCATCGCTGTTATGCCTTTTAGTGTTCCGAGTCCCTGCTGGAACACTTCTTGTGCATCAGTTAGCATTTTTGACAGTCGGCTAGGTGTGACGTCGTCATCCTTTTTGGCATCTACAGTCAGTGCTTGTATGGAATGCCAATCTAGCTGTATCTTCCGGATCCATTCACGTCCTAGTAGTGGTGGTCCTCCATCTGGCAATACATATAGGTCCATTTTGGTGTTTCCTTGCCGTTATATATAACGTTCACCCTTATATTTCCTTTGGGGTAGACTTTTTGCCCTGTGTCCGTCTTCAAGACAATCTTTGTATCTCTCAAGGGTATAGCTGCTTGTAATCCCTTCGGTTTATGACTGTTAGGGCTGATCCTGTGTCCAATTCCATTTGCACTTGGACTCCTGCTATCTTGAGCATGACCCAGATAGTTTGGTGATCCTCCGTTTTGATCACATTATGTAGTTTCAGACAACCCAGCTCATTGCTTCGGGAGTCTGTATCACGCTTCTGTTCGTCTGAACTACTCTCCGTCACCTTATGTACCTTCTTGTACTTCTCCTGTGGAGATTTCTTGCTGCTGGTTTTCTTTCCCGACCTGCAGACTCTTGCTATGTGTCCTACTTTTCCACACTGTCTGCACACTTTGTCCTTGAACCAGCAATCATTATGGTCATGTGTTGTTCTGCCGCAGCGATAGCACTTCACTGTTCCATATGAGATTTCATTTGTGCCATAT
The DNA here is from genome assembly GCF_052327205.1 of Somniosus microcephalus. NCBI lineage: Eukaryota > Metazoa > Chordata > Chondrichthyes > Squaliformes > Somniosidae > Somniosus > Somniosus microcephalus. The sequence goes on along the minus strand of NC_140990.1, from coordinate 320,367,855 downwards.
TCTTGCGGTCTCCGTTGTATCTCTGCAGCGCCCCGTGCGGCTGCTTCGTGTGATACTGCCATGCTGAAAGCGTTGTCCAGCGTAAGATCCTTTTCTGATAGAAGCCATTTCTGGGTTCCTTCACTTTGAAGCCCACACACAAACTTGTCCCTTAAAGTATCTGCTAGTCCCGTTCCAAACTGGCAGTGTTTCGATAGCTTGCGCAGTTCCGTTAAATACTCAGCATTACTTTCATCTTTATGCTGGTTCCTTTTGTGAAACTTAAATCTTTCTGCTATCAGCAACGGTGTGGGGTTTAAGTGGTCCTGTAGGATTGACACTATGTTTTCAAAACCCTTTTCTACTGGCTTCTCTGGGGTTACTAGGTTTCGTAGTAAGCCATACGTTTTTGCACCCATTGAATTCAACAATACCAGCGCTTTCTTGTCATCTGGCACTTCATTCGCCTTGCAGTATACTTCTATGCGTTTGACATATGTCGTCCAACCTTCGACTTCATTGTCGAACGCTGTGATACTGCCACTCTTCGGCATTTTTGGGTGTGGTTAGACTGGCTTAAAATGGCGTCTCCCGCGCTTTCCTTTCTTCCCCACTGCGGCTTAAAATGGCGTCTCCTGCGCTTTCCTTTCTTCCCCCGCTGCGGCTTAAAATGGCGTCTCCCGCGCTGCTGCCAACGCCGCTCTCGGCGTTCCTCCTGGCAAATGGCGACACCCTGTGGGCCTCGCGCGCTGCTTCTGCGCTACTGCCAATGCCGTTCTCTGCGGTCCTCGTGGCAATGGCAGCGCCTCGCATTTTCCTGCGCGCCTCTCTCCTCCATTGTCGCCACTTGGTCCCGAACACCGGCTGCGCTCTGCTCTCTCTCATTGACGCTGCTCGGCCCTTGAACACCGGCTGCGCCCCGTGCACTCTGCCCTCTCTCTCTCCCCCGTCGATGCTGCTTGGCCCGTTCTATGCCGCTCGGTCGGCTCTAGCCGCCGCTGTCCGGGAAGGGTCTGCGCAGTACCTGTTGCCAGCCCGTTTTGCTGGACCACCATGGCTGGAAGGCCAAGCCTGGCTCTCGACAGCCTCCCCTGCGATGCCCGTGCTTCTGGACTCGACCTCCTTATGCAGAGTTGCAGGTAGGTTCGAATCTTCTCGTCGCCAATGTTAGATCCGGGTATCTTAATGTTGTGTCCTTTCAATAATCGGAAAAAGACTGCAGGGAACGATCAACAGGTGTTTACTGGATGAAGTTCAAACTGCAACTGACTGTACAGAGCGCCGCTCAGGGCTTATATACAGGTGTGGTCACTGCCGGTACTACAGGATACAGGAGCTGTAAAAAGTAGTTCTCCCCCTTAAAGGTATATACACTACAGGATTGACAGGGTAGATGCTGAGAGGTTGTTTCCCCTGGCTGGAGTGTCTAGAACTAGGGGGCAGAGTCTCAGGATAAGGGGTCAGCCATTTAAGACTGAGATGAGGAGAAATTTCTTCACTCAGAGGGTTGTGAATCTTTGGAATTCTGCACCCCAGAGGGCTGTGAATGCTGAATCGATGATTAATTTCAAGGCTGAGATCAATAGATTTTTGGACTCTAGGGGACTCAAAGGATATGAGGATCGGGTGGGAAGGTGGAGTTGAGGTAGAAGATCAGCCATGATCTTATTGAATGACAGAGCAGGCTCGAGGGGCCGTATGGCCTACTCCTGCTCCTATTTCTTATTTTCTTATGTCCTTAAATAAATAAGTAGAGTACAGTAATAGAATACTGACAAATTGATAGTGTGATATCTTGGAAAGGTTGGGTGATTGGGCAGATGCATGGCAGATGCAGTATAATGTGGATAAATGCGAGGTTATCCACTTTGGTGGCAAAGACAGGAAGGCAGATTATTATCTGAACGGCAATAGATTGGGAAAAGGGGAAGTGCAACGAGACCTGGGTGTCCTTGTGCACCATTCGCTGAAGGTAAGCATGCAGGTGCAGCAGGCGGTTAAGAAGGCAAATGGCATGTTGGCCTTCGTAGCGAGAGGGTTTGAGTACAGGAGAAAGGATGTCTTGCTGCAGTTGTACAGGGCCTTGGTGAGACCACGCCTTGAGTATTGTATGCAGTTTTAGTTGCCTTATCTGTGGAAGGATGTTCTTGCCATGGAGGGAGTGCAGCGAAGATTCACCAGACTGATACCTGGGATGGCAGGAATGACATATGAAGAGAGATTGGGTTGATTGGGCTTATACTCACTGGAGTTTAGAAAAATGAGAGGGGATCTCATTGAAACTTATAAAATTCTAACAGGACTGGACAGACTAGATGCAGGAAGGATGTTCCCGATGGTGGGGGAGTCCAGAACCAGGGGTCACAGTCTAAGGATAAGGGTGATGTGCTATCAATTACTGAGAAAGACTGGAAGTTAAGAGAGTAACAAACAGGCTTTTATTAGCTAAAGAACGAAGGCATGCCTCTAGTGGTCGACCGGTCCTGAATGCCTGGGGAATTGCAGAGCAGCCGCCTTTATACCAGGGCATATGGGTGGAGCCAGGGGCGGAGCCAGCTGAGGCATGCACAGACAGGTACAACAATGGGCAAGAGTGAACAACAGTGAAGTGAACAGTGAACAACAGTGGAGTGAACAACAGTGAACAACAGTGGTTTACCACATTCACCCGTTGCTTAAAAAATGAGTCCGACGGGGTGAAATGTATTAAAAGTTCGTATAATTAAGTCTTTCTGGGGGTCTTGTATGCCGTCGTGATCGTCGTGGCGACGGCTGAGGTGGTGCAGCTTCCGACGCCGAGTCCCGCGTGGGCCGGAGCACTGGCGTGTCATCCTCATGGGTGTTGAGTTGGTTGGTGATCAATGACGGGTCACGGGGCCACGGCGTGCCGTCTACAGGGGTTAGGTATGGGTCCATTGCCGACGGTGCATTGTGGGTAGTGGTGAAGGGCAATGGTAGTGGGTAGTGGGTGATGTTGGTTTCAGGGGCCCCCGAGGGTGCGAGGTCTCGTATGGAGACTGTGTCCTCCCGCCCGTCCGGGTACGCAACGTAGGCATACTGAGGGTTGGCGTGGAGGAGGTTGACCGTCTCAACCAGGGGGGCCGTTTTATGGCTCCTCACGTGCTTCCGAAGTAGGACGGGCCCTGGAGACATCAGCCATGGTGGTAGCGAGGTCCCCGATGTGGACTTCCTAGGGAAGACGAACATTTTTTCGTGAGGGGTGGCGTTAGTGGCAGTACAGAGCAGTGACCGAATGGAGTGGAGCGCATCGGGGAGGACATCCTGCCAGCGGGAGGTTGGAAGGCCCTTAGATTTTAAGGCTAGCAGGGCGGCCTTCCAAACTGTCGCGTTCTCTCTTTCTACCTGTCCATTCCCCCGGGGGTTGTAGCTGGTGGTCCTGCTCATGGCAATACCTCTCACGAGCAGGTACTGGCGGAGTTCGTCGCTCATAAACGATGAGCCCCGGTCGCTATGGATATAGCTGGGGAAACCGAACAAGGCGAAGAGGTCGTTCAGGCATTTAATGACCGTAGCACTGGTCATGTCTGGGCAGGGGATGGCAAACGGAAAACGGGAGTACTTGTCGATGATAGTGAGGAAGTACGCGTTGCGGTCAGAGGAGGGGAGGGGCCCTTTAAAATCGACGCTCAGGCGCTCAAAGGGGCGAGTGGCTTTTATCAGGTGTGCTCTGTCTGGCCTATAAAAGTGCGGTTTGCACTCGGCACAGACTTGGCAGTTCCTGGTCATGGTCCTGACCTCCTCGATGGAGTAAGGCAGGTTGCGGGCCTTGATGAAATGGAAGAACCTGGTGACCCCCGGGTGGCAGAGGTCATCGTGGAGGGCCCGCAGTCTATCAACCTGTGCGTTGGCACATGTACCTCGCGATAGAGCATCCGGGGGCTCATTGAGTTTCCCGGGCCGGTACAAGGTATCGGAATTGTAGGTGAAAAGTTCAATTCTCCACCTCAAAATCTTGTTGTTTTTGATTTTGCCCCTCTGCTTGTTATTAAACATAAAAGCAACTGAACGCTGGTCAGTGAGTAGGGTGAATCGTTTTCCGGCCAGGTAATGCCTCCAATGTCGCACAGCTTCTACAATGGCCTGGGCCTCCTTTTCGACAGAGGAGTGTCTGATTTCGGAGCCTTGGCGGGTTCGTGAAAAGAAGGCCACGGGCCTTCCCGCCTGGTTAAGGGTAGCGGCCAGGGCAAAGTCGGACGCATCGCTCTCCACCTGGAAAGGGATGGACTCGTCCACCGCGTGCATGGTGGCTTTAGCAATGTCCTCTTTGATACGGTGGAAGGCTAAGCGGGCCTCTGCCGCCAGGGGAAAAGAGGTGGACTTGATAAGTGGACGGGCTTTGTCCGCATAATTAAGGACCCACTGGGCGTAGTAGGAGAAAAACCCCAGGCATCTCTTCAGGGCCTTGAGGCAGTCGGGGCCGATGACTCCGTGTTCCACAACACAGCCAAGGATAGCGAGGCGGGTTGTGCGGAATATGCACTTCTCCTTGTTATACGTAAGGTTTAGGAGTTGGGCAGTGCGGAGGAATTTGTCGAGGTTGGCGTCATGGTCCTGCAGGTCATGGCCGCAGATGGTCACATTGTCCAGGTAGGGAAAAGTGGCCTGCAACGCATTCTGGTCGACCATCCGGTCCATCTCCCTTTGGAAAACGGAGACCCCGTTGGTGACGCCGAAGGGAACCCGAAGGAAGTGGTAGAGGCGGCCGTTTGCCTCGAAGGCAGTATACTGGCGGTCCTCATAGCGGATAGGGAGTTGGTGATATGCTGACTTAAGGTCAATGGTGGAGAATATGCGGTATTGTGCGATCTGATTGACCATATCAGATATGCGGGGGAGGGGGTATGCGTCCAGTTGGGTATATCGATTAATTGTTTGGCTGTAGTCAATGATCAGGCGCTGCTTCTCGCCGGTCTTGACGACCACAACCTGGGCTCGCCAGGGGCTGGTGCTAGCTTCAATAATCCCCTCCTTCAGGAGCCGCTCCACCTCAGATTTAATAAAAACTCTGTCACCAGCGCTGTATCGCCTGCTTTTGGTGGCGATGGGCTTACAGTCGTGGGCGAGGTTAGCGAACAATGGGGGGGGGGGGTGACTTTAAGCGTGGAGAGGCTGCAAAAGGCGCGCGGCGGGCAATTTGAAAACTGCTGGTTGCAGACTGTGAGTGGGGGAAGGGGTCCACCGTACGCCATCGTGACACTCTTAAGGTGGCACTGAAAATCCAACCCCAGTAGAACGGCAGCGCAGAGATGGGGCAGGACAAGCAGTTTAAAGTTTCTGTACTCTGTGCCCCTCACCGAAAGGGTCACCACGCAGTAGCCGCCGACGTCCGCTGAATGGGACTTGGAGGCCATAGAGACCCGGTGGCGCGCTGGCAGGACCGGGAGAGAGTAACGCCGCACCGTGTCGGGGTGGATAAAGCTCTCCGTTCTCCCGCAGTCGAAAAGGCAGGTCGTGGCGCGGCCGTTTACCTTAATGTCCATCATGGACCTGGCTAGTTGGTGAGGTCTAGATTGGTCCAGTGTAACGGAGGCCAGCGTAGGGTCAGGCGTGTCGCTGCAGTCATCAGGTGAGGCGGTGGGTGAGTCGGGGGCCCGTTGCAAAAATGGCGGCCGGAAAGGGTCACCCATGGTCGAAGGCGTCCAAGATGGCGGCGCCCATGATCCACACGCGGCTGGAGGCGTACAAGATGGCGTCCAAGATGGCAGCGTCCAAGATGGCGGCCCGCTCGGCCCACACGCGGCACTGCTGGAGTTTGGGGTAGGTTTAGCCTTGCAGACGCTGGCGTAGTGCCCTTTCTTCCCACAACCAGAGCAAGTAGCGTTTTTCGCCGGGCAGCGCGCTCTGGGGTGTTTGGCTTGGCCACAGAAGTAACACTTAGGGCCCCGGGACATCGCTGCAGAAGTTGGGCCGTTGGCGGGATGTGACGGGGGTGGCGCGGCGCAGGGTGGCGGTCCTACTGTGTCCCAGGATGGCGGCGCCCGCGCCATCCACGATGCGGCCGCGCGGTCAGGGGAGTAGGCGTCCATATTCCGGTGGGCCACGTCTAGCGAGAGTGCGAGGGCCGTGGCCTTCTTCAGGTCGAGTTCGCCCTGCTCCAACAGTCTCTGCCGGGTGTAGTTGGACCTGAGGCCCGCGACGAAGGCATCCCGGACAAGTTCCTCCGTGTACACCGCGGCCGACACCTCTTTACATTTGCAGGCCCGGCCGAGCACCTTCAGCGCCCGTAGGTATACCTCCATCGATTCCCCGGGTTGCTGTTTGCGGGACCCCAGGAGGTGTCTGGCGTAAACCTCATTTACCGGGCGTGCGTACTGTTCTTTAAGGAGGTCGAGAGCACCCTTGTAGGTAGTCGCATCTTGGATGAGCGAATAAGCTTGGTGGTTCACCTTGGAGGTCAGAATTTTTAGTTTGTCGCCATCGTTTTGAACAGTTTCGACGGAGGTTTCTAGGAAAAATTCGAAGCATCGCAGCCAGTGTGCGAACTTGGTAGATGAATCCGCCTCTTGAGGGTCTAGTTCCAGGCGTGCTGGTTTGAGGATTTGCTCCATCAAAAAAAAAGTTTAGCTAATAAAATTGATGCGCTATCAATTACTGAGAAAGACTGGAAGTTAAGAGAGTAACAAACAGGCTTTTATTAGCTAAAGAACGAAGGCATGCCTCTAGTGGTCGACCGGTCCTGAATGCCTGGGGAACTGCAGAGCAGCCGCCTTTATACCAGGGCATATGGGTGGAGCCAGGGGCGGAGCCAGCTGAGGCATGCACAGACAGGTACAACAATGGGCAAGAGTGAACAACAGTGAAGTGAACAACAGTGAACAACAGTGGAGTGAACAACAGTGAACAACAGTGGTTTACCACAAAGGGGTAAGCCATTTAGGACAGAGATGAGGAGGAATTTCTTCACCCAGAGAGTGGCGAACCTGTGGAATTCTCTACCACCGAAGGCAGTTGAGGCCAATTCATTAAATATATTCAAGAAGGAGTTAGATATATTTCTTAAGGCTAAAGGGATCAAGGGATATGGGGAGAAAGCAGGGACAGGGTACTGAGAGTGGATGATCAGCCATGATCTTGTTAAATGGCGGAACAGGCTCGAGGGGCCGAAAGGCCTACTCCTGCTCCTATCTTCTAAGTTTCTATGTTTCTAAGTAACTAGAGAGATGGATTAGTCAGAAAGTTGAGCGAAGAATTTATAAATCAAAACATTCCAATATTTTAGACAAAAGTCAAATGATCACCCTTGTGCATTCCCTTCGTGCCTGTCTTCCATGTGCCTTTGCCTGTCCTAGTGCTCCTACACAGTGCTACCCCAGTGGCTGCAGCATGGCTGGTGGAAGGCTGCTGCCTTTCAGTGGGGGAGACTGCAGATGGCCTTGCCCGAGCAGCTCTGGGCCTAGTAGGTCTGGTTTCGGACTGCACCACCTCGGCATGGGCGGCAGCAGTCTGGGCTGGCTGGTTGACAGGCAACAGCAAGGGCATTGGCCGAGTGGCAGTGGTAGGAGGACGAATGCTGTCATGCTGAGAGAAGGCAGCCGGTTCATGCTCCACGGTGTCAATGCCACTCCCCCAGGGCGGCGCCTTAGCAATCCTAGTTATCTGTTGTAGGACAGATGGCTGGACTGCTGTGAGGCCCTGCGAGCCCCTTTCAATACTGGTAACCACGGCTATGATGGCAGCAGTCTGTAATTCAGTGACAGTATGGAATGGCACAAACTGAAATTGCATGACCTCAGTCCAAGCTTCCACCGCAGCACTCAGACGTTGGGTGGCTTCTGCTTGTGCTGCAATGGAAGCGGAGACAGCGGCCATCAGACGCTGCTTTATGGTTGGGTCCGCAAGTGTGCTAATGGAGTTGGCCATCACTTCCAGGCTGCAAATCATGGGCTCCAAGCTCTGCGCAAAGCCCCGTGCAAGGTTGGTGCCGGACTCCTCCATGCTCCTTCACATTGCACTCAGGCTTTCTGGCAGATCTGGCCTGCCAATGCACCAAACACTTCATTGTCTATACCCATCAGCCTTCTTCTGTAGGCCGCCCCATCGAAGCGCTCATCTGAGTCCGGTGCAGCGGAACTTGTGTGCGACCTCTCGCTCCGGGGAGCTGGTACCTGCGCTACCCATTCCCCCTGGCCTGGCTGCAGCCCACTCATGCCCTGTGACTCACCACCTGAAGAACCCACTTCTATGCTACCCTCTAAAGTACATGCAGTGCCAATATCTGAGCTGGTGGCTGTGAGTGTGAGATCGAGTGATGGTGTTTCTTCTTCATCAATGTCTTCTTCCTCTTCCACCACTGCCTGCCCAGGTTGGAGTTCTTGGGTATCTGAAAGGAGAAAGGCACAAGGGTAGGGTTGCGGTGAGGGGAGGCGGGGAAAGCAAGAGGTGCATGCTTACACCATATGCAGCTTGTAAATCAGAAGAGGCTGTGGGATGAGGGGGAAGTGGGATCTGAGAAGGAGGTTTAGGTATGAGGATAGCATCATCTTCAATGGTTTTAGCCCCGCCGCTGGCCACGGCCTCAATCACAGCCACTCCAATAATGGCAAGCACCATCTCCTCCATGGGGTTAGGATATGCAGGCGTGTCTGTCCCCCTGCTGTCTGCGGCTGTGGGCCAACTTGTCCTGTAAGAGAGAGGGAAGTGTGTTACCTTCAGGTGGTTGGTTGATCTGGCTGTCATGGTTGAATAGCTGGCAGTGTGTGCAAGCTGTGAGATGTGGGGGTGAGGCTTGCAGCAGTGGCAAGTGCGTGAAGGTGAGGTGGAGCATATGAACGTGAGGTATGAGTCGAGAGTGATAGAGATTATTAGTAGGTGAGTGATGGGGGTGGGGGTGGTGCATTAAACAGTGTGTGAGGCTAGTGGTGCAGCTCCGATGGACGGGTCACATTGTCCGCATGCCCGATACAAGACTCCCAAAACAAGCGCTCTACTCGGAGCTCCAGCACAGCAAGAGAGCCCAGGTGGGCAGAGGAAACGCTTCAAGGACACCCTCAAAGCCTCCTTGAAAAAGTGTAACATCCCCATTGACACCTGGGAATCCCTGGCCCAAGACCGCACAAAGTGGAGGAGAAGCAACGGGAAGGCACTGAACACCTCGAGTCTCTTCGCCGGGAGCAAGCGGAAGCCAAGCGCGAGGAGCGCACGTCAACCCAAGCACCCCACCCACCCGCCCCTTCAACCACCGTCTGCCCCACCTGTGACAGAGACCGTAGGTCCCACATTGGACTCATCAGTCACCTGAGAACTCATTTTTAATGTGGAAGCAAGTCATCCTTGGTTCTGAGGGACTGCCTAAGAAGAAGATGGTGGGATATGACATTTGAAGATACATTCACTAACCTTGACCACTCGTGTGAGGTCATTGAACTTCTTTCGGCACTGGATCCAGGTCCTCGGGGCAACACTGCTGGCATTGACTCCCAGGGCTATCGGCTCCCACTGCCTTCGTAGGGACTGTCTGGAGGGCTTCTTGGCCCCCTGTGGATACAGGACCTCTCTCCCCCTGTCCACCTCCAGTGCTGCGTCGGAGGATCTCGGCGCCCACTCTCTGGCATGTGGTGCCATTCCTGTTTCTTTCTCAGGTCAAAGTCACTTCTGGAATGACTGCCAGCTCCTGCTCTTGTCAACGTGCACCTCACCTTTAAGCGGTGCCAGCTGGCTTTTAGAAGTGCAGGCCCGCTTTAATTTGTGCTAGCCTCGCACGGACTTGGGCCTCCCTTTGCTGAGCGTGCAGCCACTCAGCAGCGCGTTCAGTGCTGGGCTGCATGCTGCAATCATGTAAATCAGCAGACGGCGCGAAGTCTGTGCGCTGCCTGCATCGGAAGGCACCGCACTTTAGGAAGGACGTGCAGGTCTTGGAGAGGGCGCAGAGGAGATTTACTAGAATGGTGCCAGGGGATGAGGGACTTCAGTTATGTGGAGAGACTGGAGAAGCTGGGGTTGTTCTCCTTAGAGCAGAGAAGGTTAAGGGGAGATTCAGTAGAGGTGCCCAAAATTATCAAGGGTTTTGAGTGAGTAAATAAGGAGAAACTGTCACCACTGGCAGGAGGGTTGGTAACCAGAGGACACAGATTTAAGGAGATTGGTAAAAAAACCAGAGGGGAGATGAGGAGAATTTTATTATGTAGCGAGTTGTGATCTGGAATGCGCTGCCTGAAACGGCAGTGGAAACATTCAAAAGGGAATTGGATAAATACTTGAAAAGGAAAAATGTGCAGGGCTATGGGGAAAGAGCAGGGGGGAGTGGGACTAATTAGAGAACTCTTTCAAAGAGCCGGCACAGGCACAATGGGCTGAATGGCCTCCTTCTGTGCTGTATCATTCTAAGGAACGGGTGTGGGTTGATTGCACATCGCGATCCCCGCGCCCGTTTTCGGGGTGGGGGGAATCGAACTTTTAGCCCCGTAAGCTGCCGCTCAAAAAAAAGCACACAAAAAGTGCATGGGCGGCTTTAAGCGAGATGAACGGCGAGCGCCGTTCCTTCGCCGCTGACTGCAAAATCCGGGCCGATGTGCTCATGATTTCGCCGGCTATACTGACCAGAGCATATCTTGGTAAACGTGTTTATAATGGGCCAGAAATTCGGGTCCCCACGGGTGAGTACACGCTGGGTACTCACGCGTAGGCCCAACGAAAGTGCCGGTCGTGCATGCACTGCGCATGCGCGGGAAACCGGAACTTCCGTTCCCTTAAAGGAAGGGGTTCACAGGTCGAACGCATGCGCCGGAGAGGCAGCGCGTACGCCTGGAACTTCCGTTTTTTTTGCAGCTTTCTCCGGGAGGGTAAGTCTCCAGGAGCTACGCTTCTAAAAAGCAGGGGCAAGGCCTGCTTTTAACAAGGTAAGTGGTGAATTAGGTAAAATTAAAACATTTTTTTCACAGGTTTATTATTTTGAAATACTTTATAAAGATAGGTAAGTTTATTTTTAGCCCCGTTAAAAAGTGTAATTAATTTTTTCAAAAATTTAAATTATTGTTTAAAATAGTTATTTTATGTAATTTATAGTTATTTTAAAAATGTGATGTTTTAAAAAAAAATTATTTGAAGTTTTAGTTAGGTTTTGGGGCTGAATTCTATTCATAGATTTGACAGCTCTTCCTGTCAAATCTATGAATAGAGATTCCCTGCTACCATTGGCTCTCCATGGCCCACGTGATCCCAGGGGACGCTTCGAACTAACTGCGCCCCTGGGATACGCAAGCACTGCGCGCCGGCAGTTGGAGCAGGCCCAGGATCAGAATCCCACGCGGGCCCACAGCTCAACGGCCGGTGTGCTAGGTAAGTGCAGGTTGGAGGCTTGCACCCGCGGGAAGCCCCCGACCCGAATTTCTGGCCCAATGTCACAAAACACACGTACTGACCAGAGGGATTCTCCCCATAACCTTCTGACTCAGAGTTAAGATTATTATCGAGTGAGGTAACGGAGAACTGAAAAAAGGACACTGGGGAGGAAAAACTAGAGTCTGCAGCAATACAGGAAATCTTGGCACCACTCCAATTCGGCCCTGAGGTGGAACTGATATTAGTGCAATTAATTCCAGCAGAATCCATATTAACAAGGACGAGAAGAATTCGAGTCATACTGCGATTTATTATGCACACACAGGAAATAGATGATTAGAGGGTTTATTTTAAGCGCTCTTGTATAGAATTACATAGAATTTCCTCCCTCATGTACTTATCTAGCTTCCCCTTTAATGCACCAACTTTGCTTTCCAATTTTCTCCCTTTATCCTTCCTCGTCTCAAGAGAATGGCTTACCCTGGTTAGGGTTCGATGGTGCTGCCAGCTCACTGGAACCTCCTCCAAGTCACCAGACCTTGCCCGTGTGCCCGAATGGTTTGCCTCCGTGGGAAATTCAGCTGCCTATGGTGAGGTGCCATAGGTAAAGATAAAATGAACGGTTTTTGTTCATATGCCTGTATTTCAGACTGACGCCAACAGCCACTGAGAAAGTCATTTGCAAAGCCTCTAGGCTTCGCCAGATTTTAAAAGGGGAAACCAGCAGAGAATGAAAGACTTGCATTTCTAGCGCCCCTTTCACGACCTCAGGATGTCCCAAAGCGCTTTACAGCCAATGAAGTACTTTTTGAAGCGTAGTCACTGTTGTAATGTAGGAAACGCGACAGCCAATTTGCGCACAGATGTTAAACCGAGGTTCTGTCTGCTCTCTGAAGTAGGTGTAAAAGGTCCTGCAACAATGGCCCGTAATTTCCAATCGGAGGCTTCCTGCGTGCGGAGGCCTCCTATCGGGAAAAAACCTACGCCCTTACCTGAGGGCTCCCGAAGTCCGGACATTTCCGATCCTGGGCCTCTCCACAGTTGAAATACGCGGGGCCCATGTATTCCAGGGGCGCAGGCGGTTCACAAGCATCCCTGGGATCGCATGAGCCAGGCCAGCCAATGGGAGAAGGGAATCCCCCTTCATACTTTCGACAGATAGATCTGTCAAAAGTATGAATGGGGATCACAGAAAAAAGACACTAAAACATTAAATACATTTTAAAAAACCATCACGTTTTTAAAATGTGTTAAAATTACATTAAATTAAATATTTTAAACAAAAATTTAATTAAAAAAAAAAATAATTAAAGTTTTTTACGGGGCTAAAAATAAACTTACCTTTTTTTAAAAGTATTTTTAAATTATAAATGAGTGAAAAAAAAATATTTTGAAACATTTTTAAACTCTTATGCTGGTAAAAGCAGGCCTTACACATGCTTTTACCAGGCGTAAGATCTTTAAGTGATTTCAGCGGGCGGAGGTTCTGCAGAAAGTGGAATTTTCCACCCGCAGGGACCCTTCTCCAGGGCAGGCGTCTGATCTGCTGACAGATCGGAAATGCCGGTTTTCAGCACGTGCGCTTCGCATGCCTGAAACCGGCATTTCCGATGTCCCTACGGGTGTGTACACAGCTCGTGCTCACCCGTAGGCATCGGAAAATACGAGCCAATATTTCGAAGAAGAGCAGGGGAGTTCTCCCCGGTGTCCTGGGGCCAATATTTATCCCTCAATCAACATCACTAAAACAGATCATCAATAGCTCATTGCTGTTTGTGGGAGCTTGCTGTGCGCAAATTGGCTGCGGCGTTTCCTACATTACAACAGTGACTACACTTCAAAAAGTACTTCATTGGCTGGGAAGTGCTTTGGGACGTCCTGAGGTGGTGAAAGGCGCTATAGAAATGCAAGTTTTTTCTTCCCTCCCTCAAAAAAGGTCAAGCAGCTTGTTCAGCTGGCATCTTTGCTTCCCGAATCCATGTTGACTCCTGTTTACTAGCTTATTATTGTAGAGATAATCCTCGGGTTTACTTGTGAAAGGCGCAATTTAAATGCAAGTCTTTCTTTCTTTCTTCTTTGGTCGGTTTCTGGTGCCACCACCACCACCTCCAAGTTCCCCTCCAAGTCACACAGCATCCTGACTTGGAAATATATCGGCCGATCCTTTGCCGTCGCTGGGTCAAAATCCTGGAACTCCCTCCCTAACAGCACTGTGGGAGCACCTTCACCACACGGACTGCAGCGGTTCAAGAAGGCGGCTCACCACCACCTTCTCGAGGGCAATTAGGGATGGGCAATAAATGCTGGCATTGCCAGCGACACCTTCAGATCCCATGAACGAATAAAAAAAAGTAATTGATTAATTAAAAATTTCACAATTTGCTATGGCAGGAATTCTATATTATTTATTTACAATCTACAGTAAACTCTTGTTTAAACGGCACTTAATCATCCAGAATTCTTTAATAACCGGCAAAATAGATAACCGGTAATCTTGCCGAATCCATCCAACACTCGTTTTGCCGAATCTGAGCCTCCCGCGGTGGCTGAGTTAGTCAGTGGTTTTTATTTTTGTTTGTGTTAAAAATAGCCTACCTCTCTGTTATCCAGAATTTTTCATCAACCGGCACCATCCTGGTCCCGTAGGTGCCGGATAAGAAACAGTTTACTGTATATTAATGACCTAGATGAAGGGACTGAGTGTAATGTATCCAAGTTTGCTGATGATACAAAGCTAGGTGGGACAATAGCTGTGAGGAGAACACAAAGGGCTGGATTTTGATACTGGAGGCGTGTAGGAGGCAGGACTACAACTTTTGGGGTTGTAGTCCCGCCTCCATCGAGTTGTGGCCAACCCACGTGATTTTAACTTGTTTGACCTTGTTGAGCCCGCCCAGCGGGCTCAGCAGGCCAATTAAGGGCCACCCAGTAACAGGTGACGTCACAGATTGACATTTCATCTGTTGAGCTTTTGACAGATGAAATATCAGCGTTTGACAGCTCTTTGAAGCTGTCAAACACTGACAATCTGTACTCCAAGTTAATTCCTTCCTCTCAGGCTGATTTAGAGCTCTCTCCAGAACAGAAAGCTGAATGCTGCAGATTATGACAGCTCGCAGCCATTCTGCTTTCTGTGCTGATGAGATGAGGGACTCCCGAGACCTAAAGGAAGGAAGGGCTGTAAAGGTAAGTAAAACTTCTTTAAACACTTTACACACACCAAACACACTTACCTCAGCACTCATGCACCCATCACTCACCTGAACACCGGACATCTTGAACCCTCCAAGCCCTTCAGCCCGACGGCCCGCCTCGCTAACTTGGCGTGGTTTGGAGCCATCGGGAAGCCCACACTTCAGGGATAAAAATAGGGATTAGGCTAAAAACTGCCTATTAACTACCTGTTAACAGGCAGTTAATTGGCACTAATCCCCTTCCCGCCTCGGGGAGGCGGGTCCCAGCACGGATCGGGTATCCGCCTCCTTTGAAACTGGCATGGAGGCGGGTTGGGGGCGGGATGGGTTCGTGCCCCCCGATTTCGAGATTTTACCCCCCCACACGCCTCCAATCCCGCCTCCACGGCCCAATGAAAATCCTGCCCAAAGAGTCTGCAAGGGGATATAGATAGACTAAGTGAGTGGGCAGTAAGGTGGCAGATGAAGTATAATGTAGGGAAATGTGAGGTTATTCACTTTGGTAGGAAGAATAGAAAAACAGAATATTTTTTAAATGGTGAGAAACTTTCAAATGTTAGTGTTCAGAGAGATTTGGGTGTCCTCGTGCAAGAAACACAGAAAGCTAGCATGCAGGTACAGCAAGCAATAAGGAAGGCAAATGGCATGTTGACCTTTATTGCAAGGGGGTTGGAGTATAAGAGTAAGGGGCGGGCGCCAGCTTCGCCAGGGCGCTAAAAGTAGCGCCCCGGAAGTAGTCGCGGCCGCCCGCCGGAAATTGACTTTGCGCGCCCCAGAGGGAAGCAGGGCGCTACTGGAGGTGCCCCGCATCTCTCTTGGGGCGCTGCAACTCAATATCGCTGCGCAACATGCCGCAGCGCCACACGCTGTGGCAGGGCGCGCTGCGGTACTGCAGGCCTTCCTCCCCTTCTTAAAGGGGAGGGGCCTGCTGCAGCACGATCAAAGATCGTGAGTGCCGGCAAAAGAGCCCGGCACCGAGGAGAAGTGCCGGGCTCTTGGAACACAGCCGGCACTCCGGGGTTGGGGGGGCTCAGGAGGCCAGGGATGCTGGCAGGCGGCCAGCAAAAAAAATGGCCGCCCCGCACCTCAGCGCCTCTACCGCCGCAGGTAGGCCCCCCTGAACCGGTCGCGAATAGCGACCGGCGTTAAAGCAGGGGGCGCAACTAAATTTTGCGATTGGGGCGGTAGCGGGGCGCTGCGCACACCAATGACATCATCGGTAGCGGCGCAGCGCTAACGGCTAGCGCCGCCATTAGCATACCGCTAAATTTAGCGGGAGGCGTGGCCAGTGGCGTCCATCCCACTAAGTGCCCTCTTAAGGCGCTAACGGGTGGCGCAGCCCACTGAATTTCTAGGCCAGGATGTCTTGCTACAATTGTACAGGGCCTTGGTGAGACCACACCTGGAGTACTGTGCACAGTTTTGGTCTCCTTATCTAAGGAAGGATATACTTGCCTTGGAGGCGGTGCAATGAAGGTTCACTAGATTGATTCCTGGATTGAGAGGGCTGTCCTATGATGAGAGATTGTGTAGAATGGGCCGATACTCTCTGGAGTTTAGAAGAATGAGAGGTGATCTCATTGAAACATACAAGATTCTGAAGGGGATTGACACGGTAGATGCTGAGAGGTTGTTTCCCCTGGCTGGAGTGTCTAGAACTAGGGGGCATAGTATCAGGATAAGGGGTCGGCCATTTAAGACTGAGATGAGGAGGAATTTCTTCACTCAGGGTTGTGAATCTTTGGAATTCTCTGCCCCAGAGGGCTGTGGATGTTGAGTCTTTGAGTATATTCAAGGCCGAGAGCGATAGATTTTTGGACTCTAGGGGAATCAAGGGATATGGAGTGTGATGAAATATGTCATTCATCAGACTCTGTATTTAACTACATATATTGTATTGCCTGCTCCGGTGTTTTACCTTGTATTGTATATAGTGCACCGCCCCCTTTCTCCCCATTGGATGTGTCGGCTCCGCCCATACCTGGCCCTACTTAAGACAAGCCCAGGCTTGTCTTGCAGCAGAACACCAGAATGCTAGGTGAAGCTAGGTGAAGACACAGGCATCTTTCTTTGCTAATAAAAGCCTTGTTTTATTCAGTTAACTTTGAGTCTTGGAGTTATTGAGGCGCATCAATTTTATTAGCAAACTTTTAACGATGGATCAACTTTTGAAACTGGAACGCTTGGATTTGGACCCGCATGCTTCGGATGCATCGGCACGGTTTGGACACTGGTTCCAGTGCTTGGAGTTTTTTATGGCCAACTCCGAAGCCGTCACAGCCTCTAAAGCCACCGGAGATGTGAAACTCGGGATCCTGCAGAATCGGGTAAGCCACCGGGTTTTTCCACTCATCCAAGACGCCGCCACCTACCTGGATGCCTGCAACATTCTAAAGGCCCACTATCAGCGGCCTACCAACGAGGTGTACGCCAGGCACCTGCTTGCTACCTGCACACAGCGACCCGGAGAGTCGCTAGAGGACTTTCTAGTCACCCTAAAAGTGCTTGGCAAAGACTGCAAATGCAAAGACGTGAAAGCCACGGTATACACAGACGAGCTTATTCGGGATGCCTTTATCGCAGGCCTTAGCTCTAATTACATCCGGCAGAGACTGCTAGAGAAAACGGGCCTAGATCTGAAACAGGCTGTGGACACAGCGCGATCGCTGGATGTGGCTCAGAAGAACTCTGACTCCTACTCGTCAGGCCACGCGGCCCACGCCGCCTCTGCTCCCCCGCCCGGTAGCCCAACACCGTCGGGGCCCTGCTCTCCCCCCAGAAGCCCTACGACCGCCGCGACGCATCGGGGCCCCAAATGCTACTTCTGCGGGCAGCCGAAGCACACCAGGAACCTGTGCCCGGCGAAAGGCACCACCTGCTGTAAGTGCGGTAAGAAGGGGCACTTTGGGAAGGTGTGCAGAGGGAACCCGGCAGGCAAAACCGCCACCGCCGCGTGCACGCCGTGGGAGCGGCCATCTTGGACGCTATCTTGTCCGACCTCGTGGGGTCCGCCATCTCACGAGCAGACATCGTGGACGCCATCTTACCCGGCCTCGTGTGGCCCACCATCTTGTCCCGATCAGGGCCCTACAGTGGCGTCGATCACAGTGGACCAGTCCAGACCACACCCACTATCCAAATCGATGGTGGACATCGAGGTAAACGGGTGCAAGGTTAAATGTTTAATTGACAGCGGGAGCACGGAGAGCTTCATTCACCCTGATCTGGTACAACGACTCTCTCTAACTATAGTCCCTACTCAGGGCACGATCTCTATGGCCGACAAAACCCAGATATCGACTATTGCGGGTTACTGCGCGGTACGATTGTCCGTCAAAGGCACTGTATATAATAATTTTAAACTGTTAATTATGAAGGATTTATGTGTGAGCGTGATCTTGGGCCTGGATTTTCAGTGCCACCACCAAAGCATCACACTCAATTTCGGTGGGACCCAGCCGCCCCTCACAGTGTGCGGTCTGGCTACCCTGAAGGTAAAGCCGCCTTCGCTATTTGCGAACCTTACCCCTAACTGCCGGCCAATAGCGACCAAAAGCAGGAGGTACAGCTGGGAGGACAGGCGGTTTATCGCGACCGAGGTAGACAGGCTCCTGAGGGAGCGCATTATTGAACGCAGCAACAGCCCGTGGCGCGCCCAAGTGGTGGTGGTGAGGGGTAGCGAGAAGAAGTGGATGGTGATTGACTATAGTCAAACAGTCAACATCTATACCCAACTAGACGCCTACCCGCTACCCCGCATATCCGAGATGGTGAACCAAATCGCCCAATACCGGGTGTTCTCCACCATCGACCTCAAGTCAGCGTACCACCAGCTCCCTATCAGACCAGAGGACCGTTCGTACACCGCCTTCGAGGCAAACGGACGCCTCTACCAGTTCCTCAGAGTCCCCTTTGGGGTGACGAATGGGGTCTCGGTCTTTCAGAGGGAGATGGACCGCATGGTCGATGACCACCACTTGCAGGCAACCTTCCCCTATCTCGACAACGTCACCATCTGCGGCCACAACCAACAGGACCAAGACTCAAACCTCGCGAGGTTTCTGAAAACCGCACAAAAACTCAACCTCACCTACAACAAGGACAAGTGCGTTTTCAACACCACGCGTCTCTGCATACTAGGCAGCATGGTGGAGAATGGGGAAATCAGACCAGACCCCGACCGATTGCGCCCCCTACGGGAGCTGCCCCTGCCCAACACTCCCAAAGCCCTGAAAAGGTGCCTGGGGTTATTCTCGTATTATGCCCAATGGGTCCCCAACTACTCCGATAAAGCCCGCCCCCTCTTGAAAGCATCCTCTTTCCCGCTCTCTGCTGAGGCCCATGCTGCCTTCAAAAGCATTAAGCAGGATATTGAGCGGGCCACGCTACAGGCAGTGGACGAGAACACTCCCTTTCAAGTGGAAAGTGATGCGTCTGACTTTGCCTTGGCGGCCACCCTCAACCAGGCGGGGCGGCCCGTAGCTTTCTTCTCGAGGACCCTCCAGGGGCCCAAGATCAGACACTCCTCCGTGGAAAAGGAGGCCCAAGCCATCGTGGAGGCAGTGCGCCACTGGCGGCACTACCTAGCCGGCAAACGCTTCACCCTACTTACCGACCAGCGGTCGGTAGCGTTTATGTTCAATAATAAACAGAGGGGGAAGATTAAAAATGATAAGATTCTTAGGTGGCGGATCGAGCTCTCCACCTTCGAGTACGACATCATACACCGGCCGGGGGCCCTTAACAAATCTCCCGACGCCCTCTCACGAGGGATGTGTGCCAACGCCACCGGGGATCGGCTACAGACCCTCCACAACGACCTCTGCCACCCAGGGGTCACACGGCTGTTCCACTTCATAAAGTCCCGCAACTTACCCTACTCGATTGAGGAAGCTCGGTCCCTGACCAGGAACTGCCGCACTTGCGCTGAGTGCAAGCCTCGGTTCTACCGCCCTGATAGAGCCCACCTAATCAAAGCTACACGGCCCTTTAAGCGGCTTAGCTTAGATTTCAAGGGCCCCTTCCTGTCCGTCAACTGCAATGTTTACTTCCTGAACATTGTGGATGAATACTCCCGTTTCCCATTCGCCTTCCCCTGCCCAGACATGACCAGTGCCACGGTCATTAAATGCCTCAACAGCCTGTTCTGCCTGTTTGGTATGCCAAGCTATATCCACACGGATAGGGGGGCGTCCTTCATGAGTGAAGAGCTACGCCAGTACATGCTGTCCAAGGGGATTGCCACGAGCTGTACCACCAGCTCCAACCCCCGGGGTAACGGTCAGGTGGAGTGAGAGAACGGGACAGTATGGAGGGCAGTCACCCTAACTCTAAGGACCAAGGGCCTCCCTATCTCCCGCTGGCAGGAAGTCCTCCCAGATGTGCTCCACTCAATACGGTCACTATTGTGTACCGCCACTAATGCCACGCCTCATGAGCTAATGTTTGTGTTTCCCCGGAAATCCACCTCAGGCGTATCCATACCGTCATGGCTCTCCACCCCAGGTCCAGTACTTTTGCGGAAGCATGTGAGGGGCCACAAGACGGACCCTCTCGTGGAGCCAGTGCACTTGCTCCACGCCAACCCACAATATGCATATGTCCAGCACGCCGACGGACGGGAGGACACTGTGTCCATAAAAGACCTCGCCCCAGCCGGTAACAACAGCAACAACGACAACGACTACAACAACAACAGGAACAACCACAACAACCACAACAACTATTACCCACCCACTCCACCCACTATTCTTTCATCACCCCCGGAAGAACACCAGCCAACGGTACCCCCACCACCTACTCCTTCAACAACCCCGGTGGCGCCCCCGGCAGAGACCCAGGAGGTCACCCGGGACACCCAGCCGGCACCCGCGGCACTGCAACCGTTACGTCGGTCACAGAGGACTATCACACCCCCGGACAGACTAAATCTGTAGAAGGGGTGAATGTGATGAAATATGTCATTCATCAGACTCTGTATTTAACTACATATATTGTATTGCCTGCTCCGGTGTTTTACCTTGTATTGTATATAGTGCACCACCCCCTTTCTCCCCATTGGATGTGTCGGCTCCGCCCATACCTGGCCCTACTTAAGACAAGCCCAGGCTTGTCTTGCAGCAGAACACCAGCATGCTAGGTGAAGCTAGGTGAAGACACAGGCATCTTTCTTTGCTAATAAAAGCCTTGTTTTATTCAGTTAACTTTGAGTCTTGGAGTTATTGAGGCGCATCATGGAGATCGGGCGGGAAAGTGGAGTTGAGGTCAATGATCAGCCATGATGTTATTGAATGGTGGAACAGGCTCAAGGGGCCGTATGGCCTACTCCTGCTCCTATTTCTTAGGTTCTTATGAAATGACCTCACAACCGAGCACCTGATACGCTCTCCTAGCAAGCAAAGCTCCACGCCAGAAACTCAATTATAATTATTATGTGCCCGGGGCTCTTGTCTTGGGCCACATATGGCCTGTGGGCTGCAGTCTGTAGAACCATGACCTCGGCAGTGACTATCAGGAGGCTGTCCTGGCCAATATTTATTGCTGTGATTATCTGCTCGAACATCTTTGTGGCCTTCTGTGCACGCGTGTGGAGTCCCGGAGCCGCGCATGCGCAGTACTGAACAGTTGTGGCCTGCACCGTGGGCCACGCTTTCCTCGACTGCATAAGGAGGTCACTGGATCTAATGGCGGCCGGGGAGGGGGGGAGTGGTGGGGAAAAGAGGGGATCAAAAGGGGAGAGGGAGAGGAAATCAGAGGGGGGAGAGAGAGAGAGAAGAGGGGGGAGAGGGAGAGGGAATTGGAGGGGGGAGAGAGAAAGGGGATCAGAGGTGGGGGAGAGAGAGAGAGGAGGGAGAGGGAGGGAATCAGAGGGGATAGAGAGAGGAGGGGATCGGAGGGGATAGGAAGAGGGGGGATTGGAGGGGGACAGAGAGGGAATCGGAGGGGGGAGAGAGGAAGGAATCGAAGAGGGGAGAGCGAGAGGGATCGGGGGGGAGAGTGAGAGGGATCGGGGGGGAGAGTGAGAGGGATCGGGGGGAGAGTGAGAGGGATCGGG
Source organism: Somniosus microcephalus (assembly GCF_052327205.1). Classification (NCBI taxonomy): domain Eukaryota; kingdom Metazoa; phylum Chordata; class Chondrichthyes; order Squaliformes; family Somniosidae; genus Somniosus; species Somniosus microcephalus. The sequence goes on along the minus strand of NC_140990.1, from coordinate 320,346,330 downwards.
GGGGGAGAGAGAGGATCATAGGGGGGAGAGAGAGGAAATCGGAGGGGAGAGAGAGAGAGGGATCGGCGGGGGGAGAGAGGAAGGAATCGGAGGGGGGAGAGAGGGAGGAATCGGAGAGGGGAGAGAGAGAGGGATCGGAGGGGGGAGAGAGGAAGGAATCGGAGAGGGGAGAGAGAGAGGGATCGGAGGGGGGAGAGAGGAAGGAATTGGAGAGGGGAGAGAAAGGATCATAGGGGGAGAGAGAGAGGATCATAGGGGGAGAGAGAGGGAATCGGAGAGGGGAGAGAGAGGGATCGGAAGGGGGAGAGAGAAGATCATAGGGGGAGAGAGAGGGAATCGGAGAGGGGAGAGAGAGGGATCGGAAGGGGGAGAGAGAGGATCATAGCGGGAGAGAGGGAATCGGAGAGGGGAGAGAGAGGGATCGGAAGGGGGAGAGAGAGGATCATAGGGGGAGAGAGAGGGAATTGGAGGGGGAGAGAGGGAGGGGAGGGGAGAAGATCAAAGGGAGAGAGAGGATCGTAGGGGAAGTGAGAGGATTGGAGGGGAGGGGAGAGAAGGTCAGGAACTTGTCGGAGAGGGAAAAGATCAGAAAGTCGGCGGGTGGGACGAAGGTTAGGAACTTGCTGCGAGAGGGGGGGGGGGAGGGCCTGGAACTTGTTTGGGGGGGTGGGAGAAGGTCTTAACCTGCGAGGGTGAGCCCTGTCTGTTCCAAGTGAGCTCTGTTCTGTCTGGAGCCTGGCAGTCCGAATGGCTCGAAATAAACTTTGCAAGGGAGGGAGGTGGTGGCGGTGACTGTACCAGTGCAAGGGTCAGGAGAGGAGCGAGGGAACAGTTTTAGAAAGACCTGGGTCAGGCACGACATGTTCCCCAATGTTCACGTGTGTTTGCCTTCCACATGGAAGCTACCAATATAGTCGAACTTCACCTAGCAACAGTCACACATTGGGAAATATAATATGTTTTTCTGTGTCTTATTCACTGTTGTTTGGCTCCACATTGAATTGCTGGCCAGGTGATTCATTGGTTCTATGGTTCTGATCCAGTTTAACCCCACAGCCCAGATAAAGCACTTTCACATCAATCAGGAGCAAAGAGTAATTAAAAAACTCTGGGGCTATACTTCCCAATATGAAGGAATTCCACTCAGGTGAAATTGCGCTGTGTGATTTCAGTGCCCAAAACCATTAACACACTAGTGTGGATTTTCACTGACCATTATTTTCCGTCTTACGGGTGAGATGTTAAACCAAGGCCCCATCTGTCCTCTCTGGTGGACGTAAAAGATTCCACAGCCCGGTGACCTGGGCCAATATTCATCCCTCAACCAGCATCATTAGGAAAACCGCCCCCAGATTATCTGGTCATTATCTCACTGCTGTTTGTGGGAGCTTGCTGTGCGCAAATTGGCTGCCGCATTTCCTACATTACAACAGTGACTACACTTCAAAAAGAAGAGCAGGAGGACTTATCCCCGGTGTCCTGGGCCAATATTTATCCCTCAATCAACATCACTGAAAAACATATGATCTGGTTGACATGAATCTTGTCATTCATGTGGAAACACTTATGAAATAATACTGGGCGGCCTGCTGGTGGCGCTGTCCAGGGAGAGTATAAATAATCGGGCATGGGCCCAGCTTGCTCAGGACATTCTTTAACAGGAACTAGTGAAGGACACAACTCGATCTCCCTGTTGTAAAACAGTTGATTAAAGCCTTGCTTAATACTCAGACCAAGTGCCTAGTAGTAGTTTTTCTTACGTCACTGGTTATTGTCACATTGCTGTTTGTGGGAGCTTGCTGTGCACAGATTGTCTGCTGTGTTTCCCACATTACAACAGTGACCACACTTCAAAACCGACTTCATCGGCTGTAAAGCGCTTTGGGACGTCCTGAGGTCGTGAAAGATGCTGCAGAAATGCACACTTTTTTCTTCATTTTCTCAAAAAGACCAAGGTGGTTGTTCAGATGGGATCTTTTCTTTCTGAATCCATGTTGAACTGCTGTTTACCAGCTTATTATTGTAGAGATAATCCTCTGGTTTACTCGTGACAATCAACATTTCACACGGAGCAGAGGAACATTACTCACCAGGACCGCAGCCTATTGGGAATGGGATTCCTCCCTCCCCAGCTAGTGGGCACCCAGTTGTACTACCACGGGTATGGGTGCCCACCCACTCATAGAAACATAGAAGATAGGAGCAGGAGTAGGCCATTCGGCCCCTCGAGCCTGCTCCGCCATTCAATGAGATCATGGCTGATCATCCAAACTCAGTACCCTGTCCCTGCTTTCTCCCCATATCCCTTGATCCCTTTAGCTTTAAGAAATATATCTAACTCCTTCTTGAATATAGTTAATGAATTGGCCTCTACTGCCTTCTGTGGTAGAGAATTCCACAGGTTCACCACTCTCTGGGTGAAGAAATTCCTCCTCATCTCTGTCCTAAATGGCTTACCACTTATCCTTAGACTGTGACCCCTGGTTCTGGACTCCCCCGCCATCGGGAACAGCCTCCCTGCATCTACTCTGTCTAGTCCTGCCCACGTAACTGCCCTAACCCTGGGAATTTGGATGGGGCTGGCTCGCTGGGGTCGGCAGGTGGAATTCCTGCTCTGCCGTGGTTATGGCACTGGAGTAGTCAATGCGATTTCAAGCCCAACATGTTTCTACGTCGTATTCCCTCGAGTACAGAAGATTGAGGGGTGATCTAATTGAAGTGTTTAAGGAGTGATTGAAGGAGTTGATAGGGTTTACATAGGATTACATTACATGGGATGTACGGCACAGAAACAGGCCATTCGGCCCAACCAGTTCATGCTGGCGTTTATGCTCCACACGAGCCTCCTCCCGTCTTTCCTCATCTAACTCTATCAGCATAACCCTCTATTCCCTTTTTCCTCATATGCTTGTCTAGCCTCCCCTTAAATGCATCTATACTATTCGCTTCAACCACTCCCTGTGGTAGCGAGTTCCACATTCTCACCACTCTCTGGGTAAAGAAGTTTCTTCTGAATTCCCTATTGGATTTCTTGGTGACTATCTTATATTGATGGCCTCTAGTTATGCTCTTCCCCACAAGTGGAAACATTCTCTCTGTATCCACTCTATCAACATTTTTCATAATTTTAAAGACCTCTATTAGGTCACACCTCAGCCTTCTCTTTTCAATAGAAAAGAGACCCAGCCTGTTCATCCTTTCCTGATATGTATACCCTCGCATTTCTGGTATCATCCTTGTAAATCTTCTCTGCACCCTCTCCAGTGCCTCTATATCCTTTTTATAATATGGCGACCAGAACTGAACCACAGCACTCCAAGTGTGGTCTAACCAAGGTTCGATACAGGTTTAGCATAACCTCCCTACTTTTCAATTCTATCCCTCTAGAAATAAACCCTAGTGCTTGGTTTGCTTTTTTTTATGGCCTTGCTAACCTGTGTCGCAACGTTTAGTGATTTGTGTATTTGTACTCCGAGATCCCTTTGTTCCTCTACCCCACCTGGACTTGCACCTTCCAAGTGATAAGTGACCTCCCTATTCTTCCTACCAAAATGTACCACCTCACATTTATCTGTGTTGAACTTCATTTGATAGAGAGAAACAATTTTCTCTGGTGGTGGTGGGGGGGGGGGGGGGGGGGGCGCAGGGGGCGAGTCCAGAACAAGGGGACATATCCTTAAAATTAGAGCCAGGTCGTTCAGGGGTGATGTCAGGAAGCACTTCTTCACACAAAGGGTAGTGGAAATCCGGAACGCTCTTCGCCCCCCAAAAGCTGTTGCTGCTGAGGGTCAATTGAAAATTTCAAGACTGAGATTGATAGATTTTTATTAGGCAAGGGTATTAAGGATTACGGACGCAAGGCAGGTAGATGGAGTTAAGATGCAGATCAGAACAGGCTCGAGAGGCTGAATGGCCTAAGCCTGTTCCTATGTTCCTAACCATTAAAAACCATCCCTTTCTCTTGATCTGTGACTTGATCTTTCTCTAACTATCATTAACCTCCTGGGTTTAAGAGCTTTAGATAATGCTGTGCAATGATAGTTGTGCCAGCGACCAGTTTTGTTGGACGAGGCAATGACGATGGTTAGTATAGTCAACATTTAGCTGTCAAAGTTGGAGTATTTGAGAACAGGTGTCGGTGGGGATGTTACACTTTTTCAAGGAGGCTTTGAGGGTGTCCTTGAAGCGTTTCCTCTGCCCACCTGGGGCTCTCTTGCCGTGTCGGAGCTCCGAGTAGAGCGCGTGTTTTGGGAGTCTCGTATCGGGCATGCGGACGATGTGACCCGTCCATCGGAGCTGATTGAGCATGGTCAAAACTTCGATGCTGGGGATGTTGGCCTGAGCAAGAACACTAACGTTGGTGCACCTATCATGCCAGTGGATTTGCAGGATCTTGTGGAGGCAGCGTTGGTGGTACCTCTCCAGTGCTTTGAGGTGCCTGCTGTACATGGTCCATGTCTCTGAGGCATACAGCAGGGCGGGTATCACTGCTGCTCTGTAGACCATGAGCTTAGTGCCGGGTTTGAGGTCCTGGTCTTCAAACACTCCCTTCCTCATCCCCATCGACACCTGGGAGTCCCTGGCCCAGGACCGCATGAGGTGGAGGAGAGGCATCCGGGAGGGCGCCGAACACCTCGGGTCTCTTCACCGGGAGCAAGCGGAAGCCAAGCGCAGGCAGCGCAAGGAGCGCATGTCAACCCAAGCACCCCACCCACTTGCCCCTTCAACCACCGTCTGCCCCACCCTGTGACAGAGACTGTAGGTCCTGCATTGGACTCATCAGTCACCTGCAAACTCATTTTTAGTGTGGAAGCAAGTCATCCTCGTTTCCGAGGGACTGCCTAAGAAGGATTTGAGAACAAATGTTGATTGTTCTTTCAGCTGTATTGAACTAGTCAAGAAAACACTAACCATCACTCAAAAAAAATAACCCAGCTCCCTTGATAGCTCAATGGACAAATGCACAACATTCATCCCCGATCCTATTCCTGGTTTGCGTGGAACTAACTGACCTTGGTTGGGGTGGCAGTGATGGTGTTACCCAGTCTCAGTGCATTGGAGCCGGAAGGATAAAATTCAGCCAAGGTTCCCACACCCCATCACTGTCATGGTGAGTGACCTAAGAAAACTACTAGGCACTTGGTCTAAGCATTAAACAAAGCTTTAATCAACTGTTTTACAACATGGAGGTCTAGTTGTGTCCTTCACTAGTTCCTGTTAAGAATGTCCTGTGCAAGCTGGGCCCATGCCCGAGTATTTATACTCTCCCTGGACAGCGCCACCCGCAGGCCGCTCAGTATTATTTCATAAGTCTTTCTTTCATGAATGACTGATTCATGTCAGTGAGCTCGGTTAAAAATGCACTCCTGTGGGTATCAGTTGAGGACAGGGTTTTCTTTTCATTCATTCACGGGATGTGGGCGTCGCCGTCAAGGCCAGCATTTATTGCCCATCCCTAATTGCCCTCGAGAAGGTGGTGGTGAGCCGCCTTCTTGAATACAACTGAGTGTCTTGCTGGGGCCATTTCAGAGGGCAGTTAAGAGTGGGTCTGTAGTCACATATAGGCCAGACCAGGTAAGGACGGCAGATTTCCTTCCCAAAAGGACATTAAGTGAACTAGATGGGTTCTTACGACAATCCGATAGTTTCACGGTCACCATTACTGACACTGGCTTTTTATTCCAGATTTATTTAATTAATTGGCTTCAGCTTTGATGTTTCATAAATTGAACCTTCCTGGTCTGAGTATGCCTCAGTGCCACTTTGGGTGGTGGATTTACTGTGAGAGTCCATTCCATGTTTAAATGTCATCTCACACAGGGACCAGTACAGTTTGCTTTCTCTCTCTCTCTCTCTCTCTCTCTCTCTCACACACCTCCATCCACCCCTCTCACCCTGACACTGCACCAACTGCCTTTCAGGAATAAAGGGAAGGGTTAAAAAGAAAACGCGTCAGTGACAGATTCTAACAGGGAGTGGTTGAGGTGAGTAGCAGAGATGCAATTAAGAGGAAGCTAGATAAGCACATGAGGAAGAAAGGGTCGACTAGGCCTGTATTCACTAGAGTTTAGAAGAATGAGAGGGGATCTCATTGAAACGTATAACATTTTGACAGGGCTAGACAGACTGGGTTCAGGGAGGATGTTTCCCCTGGTTGGGGGGTCTAGAACGAGGGGTCACAGTCTCAGGATATGGGGTAGGACATTTAGGACTGAGATGAGGAGAAATTTCTTCACTCAGAGGGCGATGAACCTGTGGAATTCTCTACCACAGAAGGCTGTGGAGGCGAAGTCACTGAATATATTTATTTAAGAAGGAGATAGATAGATTTCTAGACACAAAAGGCATCAAGGGGTATGGGGAGAGAGCGGGAATATGGTACAGTATTGAGATAGAGGATCAGCCATGATCATATTGAATGGCGGAGCAGGCTCGAAGGGCCGAATGGCCTACTCCTGCTCCTATTTTTCTATGTTTCTATGTTTATACAGGTTCATCATAATTTCCACGCTTTTGTACTCTATACCTTTATTCATGAAGCCCAGGATCCCGTAAGCTTTTTAATCGCATTCTCAACCTGCCCTGCCGCCTTCAACAATTTGTGCACATATACCCCTAGGTCTCTCTGTTCATGCACCCCCTTTAGGATTGTACCCTTTAGTTTATATTTCCTCTCATCATTCTTTCTACCAAAGAAAGAATGGTAGGATAGGGAAAACCCAGCTGAGGATCCTGCTCCCTATCACCAGTCCAGTGACTCCCGTTGGAAAATACGTCTATCGATGACAGGCGAGAACACGATCAAGCTTGCCTGTGATGCCCTTCGTGGTCGAATATCCTACTGGCACTCACTGCCTAGGCTCACGCAGGAAGAATGGCTACTTGGGTGAAGTGCCACAGGACTGTTGGGGGCCATAGAACCATACCCAACAAAGTCAGCACCTTCTTCAGCAACAACAACAACAACTTATATTTATATAGCACCTTTAACGTAGTAAAACGTCCCAAGGTGTTTCGCAGAGGAGTATTCAGACAAAAATTGACACCGTGCCAAAGAAGGAGACTTTCGGACAGGTGACCAAATGCTTGGTCAAGGAGGTAGGTTTTAAGGAGCGTCTTAAAGGAGGAGAGAGAGGCGGAGAGGTTTAGGGAGGGAATTCCAGAGCTCGGGGCCCAGGCAGCTGAAGGTACGGCTTCCAATGGTGGGGCGAAGGAAGTGGGTGATGCACAAGAGGCCAGAATTGGAGGAACACAAAGATCTCGGAGGGTTGTAGGGCTGGAGGAGATGACAGAGGTAGGGAGGGGCAAGACCATGGAAGAGTTTGAAAACAAAAATGATAATTTTGAACTTGAGGTGTGGCTGGACCGGGAGTCAATGTAGGTCAGTGAGCACAGGGGGTGATGGGTGAATGGGACTCGGTGCGAGTTAGGATTCGGGCAGCAGAGCTTTAGATGCGCTCAAGTTTACGGAGAGTGGCGGATGGGAGGCCAGAGCAGAGGGGGTGAAAATTGGGTGGGGGGGGGGGAAAGGAAACTTCAACGGCTATTATTTTATAGATTTTATTTCCTGCCTGAATTCATCCGAGGATAATCTGAAAAATCTCTGTCAGGGGCTTCTCAAGCGATGTTCAATTTAGCAGAAACCTGTTCACTCCCATTTCATGGCTTCTTAGCAACTAGAAATGATTATGGCTCTGTTGCCATGGGAATCTCCTCAATGGAGGTGAGGATTGGCTCCAGGTAGTGCAATATAGCTAACGATGTTTGATAAATATTTATCCGGAACTGTGACATATTAACTCCCGGTGAACAGGGGAAGGTCAATACTTTGAAAAAAAAAAGGACATCTGTTACTTTTACCACAGTAGCGTCAGCGAGGCGACTGTTTGATCGAGTAAACATGCCAGACGACTCGTTTAACCAGCTCAAACCAAGGGGTACCAGCAAAAGGGGGAATGCTAACTATTTGGATAAATTAACCTGTTCAAAACACCTTGGGGGGGATGAGGGGCTGGGGGTTGGGGTGGAGGGGGGTGGTGGAGATTTCCACTGTTCGCTAGACCTTGCGGAACGATGACGCACAAAAGATTTCATTACCTCTGATTGATGTAGGAAATCTTCCTTCTATGTATAGATCACGTAGCAACCGTGTCATATTCATCGTACAGAGATAGCGCCTTCCGTGGCTGCCTCACAGAAGCTGGAGCCGCTCTGCTAATTAAAAAGCAATGTTGAGAGGCGCAGGCTTGTCACCTGATATGTGTTTTCACAGGATGCACTGGAACGGGGGGGGTGGTGGGGTGGGGTGAAACATCTGGGACCCCTTTCATTGCTCAGAGATCAAAGTCTAGCGTTGTTTTGATTCACTGCCCTGCGGTGAAAAATCCCGCACCGAATGGCGACAGTTCTGTGCGTGGTACGGGTCGGCAGCTGCGGCTAGGCGACAACGACAACTTGCATTTATACAGCGCCTTTTGCGTAGCCAAAAAAAAACGGCCCAAGGCGCCTCACAGGAGCGCTTGTCAGACATAAACCCTCACATCAAGCCCCATAAAGAGATAGTCAGGCAGGTGACCAAAAGCTTGATCAAAGGGGTAGGTTTTACGGAACGTCTCATAGGAGGAGAAAGAGGCGGAGAGGCGGAGAGGATTGGGGAGGGAGTTCCAGAGTTTAGGGACTCATGGCATGGCAGCCAATGGTGGGGTTGGAAGCGTCTAGTCATGTTGTTCCAGCCATCATGAGTGTCAGGCAGGCTTGATGGACCAGCTAATATTTTCCTGCCTGCCATTTTCGTATAATCATATATTGTTTGAATAATGTCATGCACTGGAGCGTTAGTCTAGAGTAGCCTAGATGGATGGGCCAAATCATCCGCATGCCCGATGCGAGACTCCCAAAAGAAGCGCTCTACTCGGAGCTCCGACACGGCAAGAGAGCCCCAGGTGGGCAAAGGAAACACTTCAAGGACACCCTCAAAGCCTCCTTGAAAAAGTGCAACATCCCCACTGACACCTGGGAATCCCTGGCCCAAGACCACACAAAGTGGAGGAGAAGCATCCGGGAAGGTGCCGAACACCTCGAGTCTCTTCGCCGGGAGCGGGCGGAAGCCCAGCGCAAACAGCGGAAGGAGCGCACGTCAACCCAAGCATCGCACCCACCCGCCCCTTCAACCACCGTCTGCCCCACCCTGTGACAGAAACTGTAGGTCCCGCATTGGACTCATCAGTCACCTGAGAACTCATTTTTAGTGTGGAAGCAAGTCATCCTCGGTTCCGACGGACTTCTTAAGAAGAAGAGTCTAGACTATATGCTCAACTGCAGAAGTAAAAGAAAGAAAGAAAGAGCTTACATTTATATAGCCCCAAATGCTCTGCAGCCACTTAAATACTTTTAATACGTGAAGTGCCTTGGGACAACCTGAGATTGGGAAAGGTGCTTTTTATATGCAAGTCTATCTTTTTCTATTTTTTGTAACACCCTAAATGCTGAGATTAGCCAAGGCAACACAATTGAACCTGGGACTTTCTAATCTACCTATCTTGGTACCACACTCAAATGATGCCATCGGAAAAAGCAAGACCTTTTATTTAATGATACTGGCTCAGTTGGTAGCACCCGTGCCTTCGAGTCAGAAGGTTGTGGATTCGAGTCTCATTAGAAAGAATGAAAGAAAGACTTGCATTTATATAGCGCCTTTCACGACCTCAAGATGTCCCAAAGCTCCTTACAGCCAATAAAGTACTTGGGAAGTGTATTCACTGTTGTAATGTAGGAAACGTTACAGACAATTCGCTCAAAGCAAGCTCCCACGAACAGCAATGTGATAATGACCAGCTAATCTGTTTTAGTGATATTGATTGAGGGATAAATATTGGCCAGGATACCGGGGATAACTCCGCTGCTCTTCTTCGGAATAGTGCAATGGGATCTTAGAGAGCAGACAGGGTTTAACGTCTCATCTGAAAGATGGCACCTCTGACAGTGCAGCACTCCCTCAGTACTGCACTGGGAGTGTCAGCCTAGATTTTTGTGCTCAAGTCTCTGGAGTGGGACTTGAACCCACAACCTTCTGGCTTGGAGATCGGGGTGGGGGCGGGTCGGGGGGACGGGGGTGGAGGTCTACAGCTTCACTTGCCCCTCCTGCTCCCACGCTTTTATATACAAGTGTGTCCAGAGTGGCCCCTTCCAAGTGAGTTTAGAGATTGTGATTCCTGAGCCGTTCTCCAGTTGGTGTCTGATCCTTTCTACTTCTTCTTAGGCAGTCCCTCAGAACCAAGGATGACTTGCTTCCACACTAAAAATGAGTTCTCAGGTGACTGATGAGTCCAATGCAGGACCTACAGTCTCTTTCGCTGTTGGGGTTGTCCATGAGGATCGTGACGTTCCAGGTCCAGAACTTCATTTTAAAGGGTGGAAGATGCCTGTGCTTGAATTCTTTTAACGTGGGGTGGCCGTTGCTCACCAGCTACCACACGGGCTTGACAGAGCGAGGTCTTGGTCCAATGGCAAGGGGATCCAAGACGATTGGAGACCAGGCTCCCCACCGCACTATTCGAAGAGGAGCAGGGGAGTTCTCACTGGTGTCCTGGGCCAATATTTATCCCTCAACCAACATCACTAAAACAAATTATCTGGTCATGATCACATTGCTGTTTGTGGGAGCTTGCTTTGCGCAAATTGTTGTGTCTCTTACATTACAAGGGGTTGGTTGTCTTATGAGGAAAGGTTGAGCAGGTTGGGCCTATACTCATTGGAGTTTAGAAGAATGAGAGGTGATCTTATTGAAACATATAGGGCTAAAAATTGAGTAGCGCCCCGATTGGGGCGCTAACTTCGCCGGGGCACTAAAAGTAGTGCCCTGGAAAAATTAGCGCCCCTGCACTGGAAATTAAGTGGTTGCACCCCAAGAGGAAAGCGGGGCGCTACTGGAAGTGCCCCGCATCCCTCTTGGGGCGCTGTGAGTCAATATTGCGGCGTTATGTGCCGCAGCGCCACACGCTGCGGCACGTCGCATCGCGGTACTGCAGGCCTTCCTCCCCTTCTTAAAGGGGAGGGGCCTTGTGCAGCCCGATCTGGGGCCCAGCTGGGCCCCCGGGGATCGGGAGTGCCGGCAAAAGAGCCCGGCACCCAAGAGAAGTGCCGGGCTCTTGGAGTGCAGCCAGCACTCCGCGGGGGGGGGTGGCGTTTCAGGAGGTCTGGGATGGGAGCGCAGGCAGGTGCTGGCAGGCGGCCAGCAACAAAAATGGCCGCCCCGCACCTCGCCTTTAAATTGCGCCTCCCCGGCTGCAGGTACGCCCCCCTGACCCCGTCGGACATAGCGTCAGGCGGTAGGTCAGGGGGCGCTCCCGAAGATCGTGGCCGGGGCACTGCGCATGCTAATGACGTCATCGCCAGCGGTGCAGCACCACAGGGCGCTACCGGTTAGCACCACCACTAACCTCCCGCTGAATTTTTCCCCCATAAGAGACTGAGGGGGCTTGACAGGGTAGATGCTGAGAGGATGTTTCCCCTCGTGGGGGAATCTAGAACTAGGGGGCACAGTTTCAGGATAAGGGGTCGCCCATTTAAAACAGAGATGAGGAGGAATTTCTTCTCTCAGGGGGTCGTGAATCTTTGGAATTCTCTACCCCAGAGAGCTGTGGTGGCGGAGTCAGTGAATATATTCAAGGCGGAGATTGACAGATATTTGAGCTACAGGGGAGTCAAGGGTTATGGGGAGCGGGCGGGAAAGTGGAGATGAGGTTGATGATCAGCCATGATCTTATTGAATGGCGGAGCAAGCTTGAGGGGCCGTATGGCCGACTCCTGCTCCTGTTTCTTATGTTCTTACAACAGTGACTACACTTCAAAGTACTTCATTGGCTGCAAAGCACTTTAGGATGTCTTGAGGTCGTGGCAGGTGCTATATAAATACAAGATCTTTATTATTTCTTTTCTTGATGGATGCTGTGCCCATCAACACAGAGATCTGTGCCAGCATGTAGCGAACCCAATGCCAACATTAAACATCACCAGCTAGGCCAAGGTGATAGATGGGTGCAGAGTAACTCAAGCTCTTGCAACACTAATCCAACAACTATTCTTAACCCTAACTTCAGAAGAAACCAAACTGTTCCAAACTTGTTGAATTTCCAATTCCGCATACCAATTGTCGATGTGACTGCCAATGCAAAGACTTGTGCTTACCTGGAGAGAAAGGTCATACGCCGGAATTTTGCCCACCTGGGCGGGTCCGGTGCGGGTGGGTGACGTGGGGGGTTGCGACCCCACTGCTGGCTCCATCCCGCTGTCGAAAATGAACTTACCTTAATGGGGCCTATTAAACTCGCCCAGCGCATTACCCGGCCCAGTGAGATGGAGCGGGTCTGGTGACGTCATTCTTGACGTATTTTCAGTCGGGATCTTTAAAGGGACCATGGCCACATTACATTTGACATTTAATCTAATAAAGTGCTGTCAGTGCACTACAGCATTGGAGTGCTGCAAACACTGACAATGACTGCACAGAGGCAGAGGGCTGCACCCAGGTTCTCCGATAACTCCCTCCATATGCTTATGGAGGGAGTCAGAGCACGCAGGGAGGTCCTCGTCCCTTCCAATGGACGGAAGAGAGCTCCCCATGACACCAAAACAGCCTGGTTGCAGATTGCAGAGGAGGTCACAAACGGGATGTGGTCAGCAGGACCTGGGTGCAGTGCCGCAAACCTTTCAATGATCTCAGTAGATCAGGAAACGTTAGTACAAAGCCACACTCAACCTCATCCTGCTGTGCCTCTCATCACATCCCCATCACTCGGCCTTCCCTACCCTACTCCTGCACATCCTTACTCACACCAACTTACCTCGCACCTCCACCCATCCCCCTCTATCTACATTATCACATCCCCATCTCACTAGCCACCCCTCACACTCACCCTCATCCTAGTATAATCATACCAACTAATAACACACTTCGGTGTTTTATCCAATGTCTATGTAAAGTTTCTGTTAATGTGGTGTCAAACATAAAAATCTTTATTTTCAACACTTTCCAGAGTTGCAGTGAATGGTGAGGCATAACAGTACCCCAACAATGGTGATGAGTGTGAAAGGAATGGCTTGGTCATTGCAAGGATGCTTTATGGTGTTGGTGTGGGGTGGTGTCAACCTGGTGCATTATGTGGCAGCCGAATGAATGTACAGCGTAAAGTTAACTAAATCTGGCCATGATGAGGCCATCCCTGGCCTCCCGGGCAGCAATCAGGTGATTGCGGAGAAAGTTGGTGTTGTTGTTGGTGCTGCTGGTGTTGGGGCTGATCGTGGTCGGATTCTGAGGACCAAGGTGAGACAGTATAAAGGGCACCCATGTTGATGGAATAGATGGCAGGTGAAGTACAGATGACAGAAGCATTCTGTCAATGGTGAGAGAGTTCTTCCAATGAGGCGAGACTGGATGGAGACTGTTAAGTCTGTGTGTTCTAGTTGTAATTACTAACACAGACTACAAGATTAAAGTTCAACAGGTCTTTACTGGTTGGAGGTCAGGACTATACTAAAATACAATATTACTACACAGTGCTTATATACCGGTGGTCACCACCGGTATTACGTATACAGCAGCCAGAGAAAGTAGTACATCTCTTAAGGTGGAACAGGTTACATACACCACAATCCTCCCTTTTTAGCTTAACAGTCATATCCCCATTTAACATAACATAATAACATATATAACTTCAGGTATAAACAGTTCAAAGGTTCAGTCTCTCAGGAGGCCTTCTGATTCGGTTTGGATAACGCCTTTCAGTGGTCTCTGATTCCTGTTGCTGAGGTGACTCCTCTAGTTGGTCTCCCATGCATTGGGTGTTATCATCCTCAGGTACATTCCCTGCCGAGGTAGATGCTTCAGGTTCATTAACGTCTTCCACAGTTGTCTCTGTCGCAACCATGGGTTCGACCCTTGCTCTCGATTCTACCAGTTGATCCGCATGACGCCTTATCACATTGTTACCAATATCTACTGTGTACATTAGAGGTCCTTGTCTGGCCCGAATTGTTCCGGACTGCCATTTTTCGTTTCCATAGCCCCTTGCCAACACTGGTTGTCCTACGTCGAAACTTCGAGTGGTCTTGTTATTAATATGCCGGAACTGTTTGTTTTCCACTTCCCTCCGCACATTTGGTTTTAACAAGTCCAACCTGGACCGCAACCTCCTGTTATAAAACATCATGGCAGGACTTTGGTTAGTCACTGCATGAGCGGCGTTTCGATATGCCATTCGGAAATTGTCCACCTTGTGCTGTAGCGGAATCTGATCATCGTTCATGGCCTTTATTGCCTTTTTGAATGTTTGGACAAATCTCTCGGCCAACCCGTTTGTCGCCGGATGATATGGGGCAGAGGTATAATGTTTCACCCCATTCTTCTTTAAGAATTTTTGGAATTCTTCCGACACGAACTGTGGTCCGTTGTCCGAACAGATCTGTTCTGGCAATCCGTTCCTTGCGAATATTGTTCTTAACACCGCAATTGTCTTTTCTGAAGTAGTGGTATTCATCTTGATCACTTCTGGCCATTTGGAATGTGCGTCCACCGCAATTAGGAACATGGAGTCCATGAATGGACCAGCAAAGTCAATATGTACGCGTTGCCATGGGGCTGAAGGCCATTCCCATGGGTGTAGTGGTGCGATCGGAGGTGCATTTTGCACTTTTTGGCACCCAGCGCAGCTTTTCGTCAACTCCCCTATCTGTTGGTCAATACCCGGCCACCATACATAAGCCCTAGCAAGACTTTTCATATTAACTCCCCCCAGATGACCTTCATGCAGTTCTTTTAGAACTCTTTCCCTTAACTTGGGAGGAATAATCACTCTTGTCCCGTACATCAAAGTACCATGGCAGACGGACAGCTGGTCTCGCCTTGCCGAGAATGCCGGTAACAGAGGATCACCACGTGTTGGCCATCCTTTCACTGTCACCTCGTAGACTCTGGACAGTGTCGGGTCGTTCCTGGTTTCTCTTTCAATACTTGCATTGGTGACTGGTAAACACTCGATGATGGTCGAATGAAATAACTCAACAGGGTCAACTTTCGTCGTTTCTTCTTCTTCAGGTAGTGGCAGGCGTGACAGCCCATCAGCATTGCCATGCTGCTTCGTACCTTTGAATTCTATTTGATATTGATGTGCCCCTAGGAAAAGGGACCATCTCTGGAGACGCTGTGCTGTCATCACTGAAACACCCTTCTTAGGGTTAAAAATGGATACCAACGGCTGATGGTCTGTCAGAAGTGTGAATTTTTGGCCCTGCAGGTAATGATTAAACTTCTTCACTCCCCATACAAGGCTGAGAGCCTCCCTATCGATCTGCGCATAGTTGCGCTCAGCGGAGGTCAATGATCTGGATGCAAACGCGACTGGCCTTTCCGTGCCATTTGGCAACTTGTGTGAGAGTACTGCCCCAATACCATATGGAGAAGCATCACAAACCAACCGAATAGGCAGTGTCGGGTTGAAGTGAGCCAACACTTCCTCTGAGGTGATCAATTCTTTGCTTTTGCGAAATGCCTTCTTACAGTTTACGCTCCATTCCCATGGTACCCCCTTCTGTAAAAGTGCGTTTAGCGGGTGCAGTACCATGGATAGATTTGGTAGAAATTTATGGTAATAGTTAATCAATCCTAGAAACGACCTCAACTGAGAGACATTATCCGGAGCGGGAGCCTTTACAACTGCCTCTATCTTGTCAGGAGACTTATGAAGCCCCTCCCGGTCAATGACATGACCACAGTACGAGATCCGCTTCTGGAAGAACTCACATTTCTGCCGATTAACTCTAAGTCCATACTCTTTCAGTCTGTTGAGCACCAGTTCCAAGTTTGCGAGGTGTTCTTCATCACCATCACCTGTAATCAGAATATCGTCCAGGTAACATTGTGTGCCTGGAATTCCCTGTAATACCTGCTCCATGGCCCTCTGCCAAATTGCTGGAGCCGATGCCACTCCAAAAACCAGCCTATTGTACCGGTACAAACCTCGATGCGTGTTGATCGTGAGGTATTGGCGTGACTCTTCTTCAACCTCCATCTGCAAGTACGCCTGCGCCAGGTCTCTCTTGGTGAAGTGTTTCCCGCCAGACAATGAAGCAAAAATATCCTCAATCCGCGGAAGCGGATACTGCACCGTGTGAAGCACCGGATTAACGGTGATTTTGAAATCTCCACAGATGCGAACCTTCCCTGGTTCTCCTGGCTTGTTGCTCGAAGGACGTTTCATAACGGGAACAATGGGCGTAGCCCACTCACTCCAATCTACCTTAGACAGTACACCTGAATGTTCTAGCGCTTCCAGTTCCGCTTCTACAGTAGGTCGTATTGCATAGGGTACCGGTCTGGCTTTAAAAAAATTTGGGTGTGCATGTTCATCAATCTTGATGTTTGCCGTAATTCCTCTCAGTGTTCCCAGTCCCTGCTGGAACACCTCTTTAGCATCATCCAATATTTTGGACAATCGTTTAGGTTTGACATCTGTTTCCCCGGAATCTACCGTTAGTGCCTTCAAGGAGTGCCAGTCCATATTCATTTTCCTAATCCACTCCCATCCCAGTAGTGGTGGACCTCCTTCAGGTAGCACATATAAGTCCATTACTTGGCTTTCTTCGCCCTTGTGGACCACTTTTACCTCTATCTTTCCAATGGGGTACACTCTTTGCCCCGTGTATGTTTTCAATATAATCTCCGTATCCCGTAAGGGAATATGTTGGAATAACCTTTTGTAATCTTTCTTATTCATGACCGTCAATGCCGATCCAGTGTCCAATTCCATCTTTACTTGGACTCCTGCTATCTGAAGGGTGACCGAAATTGTCTGGAGATCTGCATCCTTACCAACGTTGTGTACTCTTAAGCTACCCAGTTCATTACTGCTAGCGTCTGAATCTGACTTCTGTTCGGTCGAACTGTTCTTTGTCACCTTGTGTACCTTTATGTATTTTCCTTGCGGTGACTTTTTGTTGCTGGTCTTCTTTCCTGACCGGCATACTTTAGCTATGTGGCCAGGCCTGCCACACGTTCTGCATTCTTGGTTTTTAAACCAACACTGGTTCTGATCGTGCGTTGTCTTTCCACAACGATAACATTTTACAGTACTCAAACCCAATTTATTTGTACTGAGTTCCGGTGACCGTAGCTGCATTACTGCCGTGCCTCTCGCTGCGGCTTCGTGTGCTGCTGCCATAGTGACCGCTTTCTCAAGCGTCAGCTCATTCTCCTCGAGCAGTCGCTTTTGTGTATCTTCTTTTAATAAACCACACACAAATTTATCTCGTAGCGCCTCTGTCAGTCTCGTTCCAAACTGACAGTACTTTGCTAGCTTACGCAATTCCATTAAATATTCAGCATTGCTTTCATCCTTCAGCTGCCTACTGCTGTAAAATTTAAATCGTTCCGCTAGCATCAGCGGCGTGGGGTTTAGATGATTTTTCAGGACAGTAACAATCTCCTCGAACGTCTTATCCGCCGGTTCATCTGGTGATAAAAGGTGTTTCAATTGCCCGTATGTCTTCACACCCATTAAGTTTAATAATGTTAGTGCTTTCTCTTCATCTGGAATTTTATTTGCTTTACAATAATTTTGTATGCGTTCTACATACATGGCCCAATCTTCGATGTCGCTATCAAAGGTATTAATGTTCCCATGTTTAGGCATCGTTGCAATTCAATTTATTTTTATTTTTATCCAAGATGGCGGCTTCCCGCTCTTGTCTTCATCCTCTGCCTACAAAATGGCGGTTTTCCCGCGCTTGGTGGTCTTCACCCGTCCCCCGACGCTGTCTCCGCTTCACCGCGGCTCTCGCGCCTTCAGTTGCCCCAGACGCTGCGCCTTTTTAGCCCGAATGCGGCCCGGCCCTTATCACCAGCCGCGATCGATGTCCCCGCGCTGCGCCTTTCGGCCCGAATGCGGCCCATCCCTTATCTCCGGTCGCGATCGATCTCACCGCCCTTATTCCTCCGTCTTCCCTCCCCATCTGTACAGCCAACGCGGCCGACTTTCTGGTCGCGTCGCTGCCCGGCTTACCCACCACTGAGGAAGAAAGAAGATAGCTGACAGCCGCTGATGGAGGCTTTGAGTTCAGGATGTCTTCTGCACTCTGGTTTCTCGATGTCTGCCGCGCGCCGTGTCTTCCAGCAGGGTGATGAGGGTGGAAGCCTCTCTTCGACGTCCGTTCTGTGGACGAAGCCGCCGTGGATATAAACTGCCGCAGGGTAAGAATCGGACTCGTCACCACTGTTAAGTCTGTGTGTTCTAGTTGTAATTACTAACACAGACTACAAGATTAAAGTTCAACAGGTCTTTACTGGTTGGAGGTCAGGACTATACTAAAATACAATATTACTACACAGTGCTTATATACCGGTGGTCACCACTGGTATTACGTATACAGCAGCCAGAGAAAGTAGTACATCTCTTAAGGTGGTACAGGTTACATACACCACAGAGACTTTGCTGGAAACACTTGCAGGCTGCAGAATCTGTGCTGGAAACGGACAGAGCAACAGCTTCTGCCTGAGGAAAGTGACCATCTGTCAAGTGGAAGCTTTTACTGCTGTCAAGTAACCAGCTGGAGCAATGGCCACTGAACTCATGCCTCAGGTTGAGAGATGTGGTTCCTGAGCTGCGTGAATCCCGTGGCCATGCAGGGAGATTTAAAATGTAGGGGGATAAAAGCTCTTAAATGCCTGTAAACTACCTGATAATGATTTCAATTGGGTCGGCCACCCCTGCTGGTCGGGTTGGCTCCGCGATGCCAGATGCGCCTGGGGGAAAGGCGCGTTGGGGGGGGGGATGACAGGGGGATTCCTGACCCGCTGTCAAAAATAACTGTCCCACCCGATCCGCCACCGATCGTGCCCGCTACCACCCCTGGAAAATTCTGGCCACACAAATGTCCCTCTCTCTTTTTCTTAACCCTCACAAGGGAGTAGCTTTTTTTTTGCTCCTCTCAGAATTAGTCTTCAGATGTTGTAAGTCGGAGGGACACAAATGCAGCGACAGACCAATCTGTCGCTCATCCTGGGTGTCAGTAAGTGACTGTGCGTCATGCAGCTAGGCTGCATCACAATGAATTTTCCTCGTCGTGAAGGAGGATCTGTTTCCATCTTTCGCATGAAACGTCGAATCCTTCTGCTTGTTCTGGTGGTTCAGATAGATGTTAAAGGTTTAGTTGCACTATTTGAAGATGAGCAAGGAGGGTTGTCCCCGTGTCCTAATCACCATCCTTTCCTCAAACAGTGCCATCAAAAAAAACATTCATTTAATTTCTCTCTGTGGGATAGGAACATAGGAATATAAGAGCAGGAGGAGGCCCTTCAGTCCCTCGAGCCTGCTCCACCATTCCATTAGATCAAGGCTGATCTGTACCTCAACTTCATTTAGTTCCATATCCCTTGCTACCCTTAGCCAACAAAAATCTCGCGATCTCAGCCTTGAAAGCTCCGATTGACCCTCCAGCATCCACAGCCCTTTGGGGGAGAGAATTCCAGATTTCCACCACCCTTTGTGTGTGAAAATGTTCTTCCTGATTTCACTCCTTAATGACCTAGCTCTAATTTTCAGGTTATGTCACCCTCATTCTCGATTCCACCATCAGAGGAAATAGTTTCTCTGCATCTACCCCGTCGAATCATTTTAAACATCTCGACCTGATCGCCCCTCAATCTTCGACACTAAAGGGAGTGGATGCCAAGTTTATGCCACCTGTCCTCATAATTTAACCCTCTAAGCCCCGGTGTCATTCTGGTGAATCTGCGCTGCACCCCCTCCAAGGCCGACATATCCAAGTAATTAGGAAGAATAATGGAATGTTGGCCTTTATTGCAAGGGGTATGGAGTATAAAAGTGAGGAAGTCTTGCTACAACTGTACAGGGCGCTGGTGAGACCGCACCTGGAGTACTGCGTACAGTTTTGGTCTCCATATTTAAGGAGGGATATACTTGCATTGGAGGCAGTGCAGTGAAGGTTCACGAGGTTGATTCCTGGGATGAAGGGGTTGTCTTATGAAGAAAGGTTGAGCAGGTTGGGCCTATACTCATTGGAGTTTAGAAGAATGAGAGGTGATCTTATTGAAACATATAAGTGTAATACCCACTGGAAATGTTATGTACGCTAAGTATGGTTATCAATCTTTAACTTAGACACTGTATTATCATTGTTATAAATCCCTGGGTTAAAGTTGCCCATGTGAAGGTACGGCAAGAACTTTTAAGGACACAATGTGACTAAGAGCATACTTTCCATAATTCTGCACCAGTATCAACTGTTGCAGACAGTGAGGCTGCGCAGTCTCCAGGCAGAAACCCCAGGAGGAAGGGGTGGAGTCGGGTTTTTCGAGCGGGAAGAAGGGAGCGACTGGAAGAAAAGAGGGCAGGAGCTCTGAAAAGAGGGCTCAGGAGGCAAATGGCTGCCGCATCCCGTCCCGGGCTTCCAAACTCGGCCGCCGCCCTTCGTATTAGTAGCTCTGCATCCAGAACTCAAAGTGGGATTCAGTGATCGTGAAGAGAATTCAACGAAGGGGTTCGGAGTCGTAAGTCTTGCAGACATTATACATACCATGAGCTCCAACTTAAGCGCGCCAACGAAAGAGTGCACTCGAATTTGGACACAGGGACAGATTCTCCTTTGAATCCATGTAAATGGAGAATGTATGTTTATTATGTCTAGATTCATTCTAATGTATGCAAATGTCTAATTTAGTTCATTGACCCGTAATCTTCTTATACTGTCTGACGTTAAAACTATAAAGTAAGATAATTAGAATTAAGCCATTGTAGTAGTGATCTCCTTACTGGACTATAGAATACTGTCTACAACAGAGACCACATCTCACATATAGCTAGAGAACCGTGAAGGGGTTACATTTTGGGGGCTCGTCCGGGATTGTGGCCTATTTATATCAGTAAAATAACAGTATTGAATGCTCATTGCTAAGAGAGTGGTTTGTGGTTTCTACTGGGCTGTTTGAGCATAAAAGATGGATGTTATTGAGGTTGAAGCTTGGTGCAAACGGAAGCAGATAGCTACTACCCATGCCATTGTGCTGAATGGTGTTGCTAACGATGACCCTGATGGTGTCTTGCTAAGGGCTCTGAATTGTGTCAAAGCCTTTGGAAAGGTTAGGATAGTTGAGCGCTGCTTGGATACAGCTACCAAGAAGCAGTTTGTGTTGATCCAGACATCAGAGAACCTGAGAGGTCATGGTTTACCTGAGGCAGTTGGGCTTTCTGAAGAGGCTGGTCCCTGGCCAGTTCAGCTTGTCCCTATTACTACTAAGGAAGAAGAAGGGTTTCAGACCAAGTTGTTGTCATTCTTGAGACAAGAAGGAAAGACTGTTGCTGATGTCAAAGGTCTGATAGGTCCTTCGGCCCTGGATATGAACACTCAGTTGGTCAGTGCCATTAGTTCTCTGGTGGATAAATGCACCAATCTGCCCTTCGAGGCTCAGGGATACCGTAAGCTCCGTATGTTCTCAGGAGTGAGACCAACTCCCAGTGGGGAAGAGGAGTACGACGCCTGGGCTGAGCAGACCCTGCCTCTGCTAGAGGAATGGCAGTGCAGTGACAATGTGAAGAGGCAGAGAATAGTAGAAAGCCTTAAGGGTCCTGCTGCTGACATTGTAAGATTCTTAAAGGCGCAGAACACCTCTGCTACTTCCTTTGACTACATGCAGGCTCTAGAAACTGCCTTTGGAACTACTGAAACCATTTCAGATTTGATGGTCAGATTCAGAAGCACATTCCAGTGTGAGGGAGAGAAGCTGTCCAGTTATCTGCTGAGAATAGACAAACTGCTGCATTGTATGTTACGGAAAAGAGGGATTGAGTTGCCTGAAATGAATCGGTTCCGCATTGAACAGGTTGTGTGAGATGCATTGCTCGAAGACATGACTGCTCTTCGCATACGCATGACCCATAAGTTGCGAGATCCACCTACCTTCACTGAGCTGCTAAGGGAAGTCAGAGAGGAGGAGGATATGCTTCAGGCCCGGAATGTAGCAAAGAATGCTGTGATGTCCAAGCTTGTGACTCCTGTTACAGTTCCTACTCCTAAGGGTGATGTCAACCCTGAGATGGAACAGCTGAAGAAGGAAATAAATGTCATGAGAGCCGAGATGGCATATTTTCGGTCTAAGCCCAACACAGAAAGGGATGACGCACGGGTGCAAAAGGTTGAACACCCTGCGAAGTCTAACAGCAAAATGAATGATTCCTCTAAAGGATATCCCCATGAAGGAGATAGACCTGGAGTCTTTTGTTATAACTGTGGAAAGGATGGACATTTCAAGCGAGAATGTAGAGGTGAGGAAAATCTAAAAAAAGTAAATGACCGTCTCATAAAACTTACCAAGAAGTCGGGAAACTACAAAGGGGCACAGTAACGGAACGGCCTGCTGTCCCTGTAGTTAAGACACGTTCCGCTAAGTGCAATAATAGACGAGGGGATATGAAAGACATCATACCTGAAGGTTTAGTAGGGCCGAGTTCTGCTGTATCAATACAGATTGAAGGCATTTATACTAAAGCTATCCTCGACACGGGTTCTCAGGTTACCATACTGTACAGATCCTTCTATGACCGATACCTGACGCATTTGCCGTTAACCCCAATCAGTCTTCTGCAGATCTGGGGCCTTAGTCCTGCTGATTACCCATATGATGGCTATTTGTCGCTGAGGTTGGAGTTCTTGGAAGCTGATGTAGGGACCACTGAGACCATTGATGCACTTGTGTTGGTTTGCCCTGACCCCATGGTGAAAGGTGAGGTTTCCATACTGGTTGGCAGTAATACACCCATAGTGAGACGACTTCTGACAAGCTGCAAAGAGCAGGGAGGTGAAAACTTCTTGAGCACCAGACACATTCACCCTGTTTTCAAAAAGGCTTTTGAGAAACTGCCTGAACTTTCTTCCGACGTAGATGATAGCAAAAGAGGAACTGTGTGGTACGTTCGAGCCAAACCTATCACCCTGCGTCCTGGAGGAGTGGCTAGAATCCCTGGGATACCAAAATTCCCTGGAACGCCAGGTACTGAAGCCATTCTGATAGAGTCACCTGATGATCCTGCAGAAGAGTCACGGTTTCCAAATGAGCTTCTGGTGAGACCAGAGTTGCAGACCCCGACAGCTGTGATGTCAAGGAGAGTTACAGTGACCGTGAGGAATATGTCAGGCAAAGGAATCACATTGAGGAAAGGAATGCCGATTGCGCATCTGTTTCCTGTAAATGTACTGTCGTCACATGTGAAGGAAGAGTCCAAAGTTAACTCAACTGGAGATCTGACACCCTCCTCCTTCAACTTTGGAGATTCATTCGTTCCTAAAGAATGGAAGGACCGATTAGTCAGGAAGATGATGGAGCAGAGAGGAGTTTTCTCTACTCATGAGTTTGATGTTGGTTGTAGTAAGAGTACTCGCCATTCTATCAGAATTACCGAGGATAAACCCTTTCGGGAAAGGTCTCGACGGCTGGCACCAGCTGACATCGAAGCAGTGAGACAGCACCTGTCGCAGTTAAAAGAAGCTGAGATCATTACCGAGTCCAGGAGTCCTTATGCATCTCCTATAGTGGTGGTGAGGAAAAAGAACGGAAAGATTCGGATGTGTGTGGACTTTAGGACGCTTAACAGACATACTATTCCCGACCAATACACCGTTCCAAGAATTGAGGATGCACTGGCTTGTCTTAATGGAAGCAAGTGGTTCAGTGTGTTGGATCTCAGAAGTGGATACTACCAAATACCGATGAGTGAATCGGACAAAGAAAAGACAGCCTTTATATGTCCAGTTGGGTTCTACCAATTTGAAAGGATGCCACAGGGAGTTTCAGGCGCTCCAGCAACTTTTCAAAGAATAATGGAACAAACAGTTGGGGACATGAACTTGCTCGAAGTATTGGTGTGCTTGGATGATATCATTGTGTTTGGGGCAACCCTTGAAGAACACGAAGCTCGGTTGCTGAAAGTGCTTGGTCGCCTGGAGGATGAAGGTCTCAAGCTATCATTGGACAAGTGTCAGTTTTGCCAAACATCCGTGTCCTATGTGGGGCATATTGTATCACAGGATGGAGTAGCCACAGATCCATCCAAGATCGAAGCTGTTACCACATGGCCCAAACCGAACACAGTGACTGCCTTGCGGTCATTTCTTGGGTTCTGCGGATATTACAGGCGCTTTGTGCAGGATTACTCCAAAGTGGCCCATCCTCTGAATCAGCTGCTGGCTGGTTACCTCCCACCAGCCGAGAGGAAGAAAAAGGCTAAAGGTAAAGAGAACAAGGACTACTTCAAACCCTCTGAGCCTTTTGGTGTTAGATGGGATGAGAAATGCGAAGAGGCCTTCCACACCTTAAAGCAAAGTCTTACTCAAGCCCCCGTGTTGGCTTTTGCAAACCCACAGCTGCCATATGTGCTACACGTGGATGCCAGTCAAGAAGGGTTGGGTGGTGTGTTGTATCAGGACCAAGGAGCAGGACTGAGACCCGTAGCGTTCATCAGTCGCAGTCTTACGCCATCAGAGCGTAACTACCCAGCTCATAAGCTAGAATTCTTGGCGTTGAAGTGGGGGGTGGTGGATAAGCTGCAGGATTATCTGTATGGAGCGAAGTTTGAAGTGAGGACAGACAATAATCCATTAACCTATGTGTTGACTTTGGCAAAACTTGATGCCACCAGCCACCGCTGGCTTGCTGCACTATCTGCTTACGACTTTAGTCTCAGGTACAGACCTCGGAACCAGAACATTGACGCAGATGCTCTGTCTCGTCGCCCACACTACTAGAAACCAGAGTGGAAAGATGTTGCTTCAGCAGATGTGAAAGTAATGTGTCAGATGTCCGTGGTATCTGAACCAAAGAATTCATTTCATGCCCGAGAGATTGACCACTTGGGAGCGTCAATGCATGCTGTTCCCCAGGCATTTTGCAACCTTTCCAGTTTGGATGTACAAAACTTACCCATGTTGTGTTCATCTGAAATATCCAAAGCACAACAGGAGGATCCCTGTATTCATGAGGTGTTTTCAGCTCTCCGTCTGGGTGATATTACACAGATCGACAAATCAAAACATCCTGACTGTCGTCTGCTCCTAAGAGAATGGGACCACTTGGAAATTAAAGAGGGAGTGTTGTGTAGAATCACTCACCCACCCACTAAACCATGTCATTCACAGTTGGTCCTGCACCCTTGGAAAGTCTGCCAGATGAGCTAATCCAACCGCTCGTGCCGTCACATTTGCGCGATCCCTGGTGAAATAGATGTGATTTTGCGCGAGGGCAGAGAGGGCATCGGTTACCTGCGTGATGCAAGTGTGTGCGACCGACTGGGAGATGCCGCTGATGTCTGCTGATGATCCCTGGAATGAGCCTGAGGCAAAAAAGTTGAGTGCGGTGGTGACTTTGATGGCCACTGGTAAGGAGTGTCCACCTGGTCCTCTGGGCAGCAGGTCGTGCTGTATCATTGTGCAGATGTCAGTCACTACCTGTCGTGAAAGTCGGAGCCGCCTTTGGCACTGCTGCTCAGTCATGTTGAGGTAGCTGACCCTGTGTCTGTAGACCCTGTTTGGGGGGTATCTCCTGCACCGATGGGCTTCCATGCGCTGGCCCCTTCTGGCCTGTGCTGCCTCAGGTGGGTGAGCAGCAGCCTGTCGCCCCTGCTGCTGCTGTTGCTGGTGCTGCTGTTGTTCCTGGATCTGCTGCTGCCGCACCTGGTGCTCGAGCTCCTCTAACGCCAAGAAGGGAAGGAGAAAAATGGCTCCCATGCTTCTGGCATATGCCTCCGCTGAGGAAGCGCTGAGTGAGGGTGGCGAGAGGGGTTTCGCAGGAGGTCACACTGGAGAAGTGTGTGAGGCTCCAACCTTCCACAGGTGTGGTTAAGCCTGGTAAAAGTTGCCCCAGGCCTGAAACAACAAAGTCCTGCCACCTGCAAATGATGACTGATCAAATCTCCTCTTTACTGGTTGACCGACAGCTGATAGTCAGCAAACCAATAGTGCTCACGCCAGGTTTCACAGGCGTGATCCCCACCAGGCATGTTTTACGTGGGAAAAGGGTTAAAAATGCAAGGGCCTGTTAAAATGGCATTATAAAGGCCAATTATTGCTGATTAAGGGCCTTAAAGACCAATCCCGCCTGTTGGAGGTGGGACTGATTCGGGACCATCAGACACGCCTGGGTTAAAATGGCTTGGGGTCGGGAACCAGGTGGGGGGGGGGGGGGTCCCGCCCGCCAGTTTTAGCGATTTTAACCCCCCGCACGCCTCAAAGCCCGCCTCACGGCTCAGTTAAAATCGACCCCAGTCACTCCAGATGGGATCTGACCATTGCCTCTGTACGACTGAAGCATCACCTCCTCCCCTTTGTAATCCAGACCCCTTGAGAGAAAGGCCAACATTCCCTTAGGCTTTTTGATTGCTTTTTCTATACTAGCTTAAAATCATTTGTGTACTTGGACTCTCAAATCTCTTTGCTTAGTTGAACCCAATTAGGCCACGCTGGGCCAAGATATAGTTGGCCGCCCCTCAGACAATAACAAAACTGAGGCCAGAGCCAGCCCATGGGTAACTAATGACTTTTGTTATAACATCTCTTTGTTGATCCGCTGTTGTTGGCAGAATTACTGACGGTATCTGTCTTAGGGCAAAGAATTTGCCAATTTGGCTAATTTTATCTCCATAAGGTTCTGATCGAAATGTACGCTGAAGTATCAGTTAAGTGGACCCATAAACTGCATGTGGAGCTATCCGGACTCGACAAGTTCTGCAGGTGGTTCTACTGAGTGAGTAGAAAGAAAGGACTTTGCGTTTATGTAGCACCTTTCATGAGCTCACAGGGCATCCCTGCAGCAGCAGTTAGGGGGTTGGGGAGGAAGAGGTTCGGGTGTAAACAGGAACATGGAGCAGAGGCCCACAGAGCACCGTGGTTTCCCCTGATGCAGGGAGAATATAAGCCAAGATTACATAGCCTGACCTCCTCACTTAACCCTTTAAGCCCTGGTATCATTCTGGCGAATCTGCGCTTCACCCCACTTCCAAGGCCGGCATTTCTTTTCTGAAATAACAACAGAAAGTGCTGGAGACACTCAGCAGGTCAGGCAGCATCGAGGAGAGGAGAAACAGAGTCAGCGTTTCGGGTCGGGGGCCCTTCGTCAGAACTGGAAAAGGTTAGGGAGGAGAGATTTTTTAAGCAGGGGGGACAGGGAGGAGGTTTTCTGAGGTTTGGTCGCCAAGACTCAACACAGCACTCCAGATGGGCTTTGCACAACTGAAGCGTCCCTTCCTCACTCTGGAACTCTAACACGCTAGGGGTAAAGGCCAAAATTCTATTAGCCTTTCTGATTACTTTTTGTACCTGCGCACTAGCCTAGCGTGATTTGTGCAACTGGACACCCAACCCCCTTTGTTCCTCCACAGCTCCTCGTCTCTCACCATTTGGAAGATATTCAGCTTTGTCTATCTCGGATCCAGAGTGGATGACCTCGCACTTCCCCCACATTGAACTCCATCGGCCACAGTTTTGCTCACTCACTTAGTCAGTCTATGTCTCTTTGTAACCTCCTCCTCCCATCCACACAAATTACTGTGCCTCCTAACTTAATGTCATCTGCAGATGCAACTCTCTACTGCTTTATGCCGGGTATCCATTATTATTCTATATATAAACCCCCCAAGCCCCTCGATTAGATTCCAGCCTGTAACTCACTCCCAGGTATCTGTTATTCTATATGTAAACCCCCCGAGCCCCTCGATTAGATACCAGCTTGTAACTCACTCCCGGGTATCCATTATTCTATATATAATCCCCCCGAACCCCTCGATTAGATTCCAGCCTGTAACTCACTCCCGGGTATCTGTTATTCTATATATAAACCCCCTGAACCCCTCGATTAGATTCCAGCCTGTAACTCACTCCCGGGTATCCATTATTCTATATATAATCCCCCCGAACCCCTCGATTAGATTCCAGCCTGTAACTCACTCCCAGGTATCCGTTATTCTATATATAACCCACCCGAACCCCTCGATTAGATTCCAGCCTGTAACTCACTCCCGGGTATCTGTTATTCTATATATAAACCCCCTGAACCCCTCGATTAGATTCCAGCCTGTAACTCACTCCCAGGTATCCATTATCTATATATATAAAAGGATAGTGGTGTCTGTCTGTCTGTCTGTATGTCTGTCTGTCGGGGCATCACTCAAAAGTTATAGAGTGTACCTACACATATGTTATATCAAAAGAAAGGTTATGATTAGGAGGGTGTCCTAGGCATATTTACTTTTTGGTCAGACAAAAATTGTTCGGACAGTAGACAAAAAACTTTCAAAATTCCGCTCATTAGCGGTTGGCCAATTATACAGGGGAAATCCGCTCATTAGCATTGAGTGATGTGAAGGTTGACCAATCCTACGGGGGGAGCGCGCTGCGTCATGGGGGGCGTTTCATGGCGTGTGTGGGCGGGGCCTAATCTTTCAAACTGCCATTAATTCGGCCATCTTTACCTCAGCTTTTACTTTTATTCACATTTTAACAGCTGCCATCTTCCTGTTCTATATGGCTTAATGCCAGATCATGTAGTGCAGTTGTCTCCTTAGCTATGGGGTGCTTAAAAACCTGAACTTTAATACAAGGAACTAAGGGAAAGAACAAATGAATTCAGTTTTAAATAGTATTTAGGAACAGTTAGAAATGAAGTGATCCATTTCAAGTATGAAGGAACTCAGTTGTCTTCCAGGGAAGGTCTCCCCACCTTGTGGAGCTGGAGGCCCCAGCCGGGGACTCGGGCTTTCCCCCCCTCGGCCCGGTCCTCGGCTCCGTTTGCGGCCGGGGACTCGGGCTTTCCCCCCCTCGGCCCGGTCCTCGGCTCTGTTTGCGGCCGGGGACTCGGGCTTTCCCCCCCTCGGCCCGGTCCTCGGCTCCATTTGCGGCCGGGGACTCGGGCTTTCCCCCCCTCGGCCTGGTCCCGGGGCTCAGCTCCGTTTGCGGCCGGGGACTCGGGCTTTCCCCCCCTCGGCCTGGTCCTCGACTCCATTTGCGGCCGGGGACTCGGGCTTTCCCCCCCTCAGCCCGGTCCCGGGGCTCGGCTCCGTTTGCACCCGTGGGCCGGGGACTTGTAAGATTCGAAAATTTGCATTAAATAATCACGCAAGAAAACAGGATTAATAATACAGCTTTATTGACCAAAAGAAGCTTATACAGAAAACCCTTTGATAAAAAGGGGCATACAAAATGGCCACCGGACCTCGTGATCAGTTTCTGGGACCATTTGATTTCTGTTACTGCAAGCCAGACAGGCTTGTGGATTGAGGACAGTAAGCCCGCGAAAGCCAGCATCGGGAAACCGAAACTCAGGGAACTGGGCATACATATTAATTGGATTCTAAGTACAAGACAGTTTCAGGTAACAGGATGGGGCCCATCAAGATATGGGCGGACAATTGAATGAACACTGAAACCCATTTACTGTACAAAGGAAAGACCGTTTAACAGCCATCAAGGGCAATCTCCAGACCGATCAATATGCGAACCGAGTTACGGTGACAAAGTAAAAGACATTATCGGCCAGGAAGGCCAGTTAAGCTATCACCGGCTCCCGTTACAAGACAAAGCGCCCCTGCAGAGATTTCTGCCCGCCAAAAATATTACAAAGACTGGACTATGATCTGGCGGGAGATAAGACTGTCCCAAAAGAGTATAACTAGGGATTTGAAAAGTCCATCAGGGCGCAATTGGAATCAGGGCGATTGGCGATTGGCGATTCTCGTAAAGACACACTGGGGGCAACGCTTCACCTAAACGGCTACGCTTCATTCGTAGGACGATTCACTTCTTCGGTACAATTCGTAACTTCGGTGACGACGAGAAGACTTTGGCCGGGAAGCCAGCTCGGCCAGGCAAGGCTCGACTACGACGGGAAGACGAAGGAGGGTGGCCCGGGTACCTTTGTCGGGAGATCATCGACGACCCAGGCCGAAGGAGAAGACACCCTCTGGAAAACCGCCGAGCCAGGCGGGAGCGAGAAATAAAAGGACACTCCGGGCCTAGCACTTCCGTGCCTCAACATCCCATTCGCAGTTTTTCCTTACTGGATTCTCCCATGTGTATCCAGTTCTTCAACAGCTTGTTAACGGATTCAACCATGACGAGCGCTCATCAAGGCTGTGTCCACTGCCTCATCGCCTGAGAGAGAGAGAAAAACAAGCTGCGCCAGAAGTTTCCAAATCCACGTGACGACGGAAAGCTATACCAAAAGACTGCGTAACCCCTCTTTTGCGAATCTGAAAGTGGTGAGCATGATTCCGAGTTCCTCAGGTCGAAACTTAGTCTAGGTCTAGGGGAGGGGTAAGGGTAATCGTAATGTGTTTCCCCTTTTTTCGATGTGCCGTGTGTTTCCCATTTCCGTGGAGTTAAGTTTATAGGTATGTGCATGCTTGTAGTTGCTTTAATTTGTGCTTATGACATGTATTTTATAATGCTGCAAACTGTTTAATAATAAAAGCATCCATTTCGTGCTATTCAACCTGGTCTATTGAGTCTTTCTCTGCACTACAGTTCCCTGCACCTAAGTCCAAGGTCTAGAACCATAGGGGAGAGTGGGTCGAACCACTCAAGGGTAATTATTGCACGAAGCCTGGTAGGAGACCAGAACGAGCAAGAGAAACCCCCTACAGACTCGGCCTTTCCCCCCCTCGGCCCGGTCCCGGAGCTCGGCTCCGTTTGCAGCCGTGGGCCGGGAATCGGCCTTTCCCCCCCGCGGCCCGGTCCTGGGGCTCAGCTCAGTGTCCGGGCCTGAGGCGCTAGGGAGGGAGAGGGGAGGGAGGGAGAGGGGAGGGAGGCAGAGAGGAAAGCAGGGAGAGACAGGAGGAGGGAGAGAGAGAGGGGGAGGGA